>NC_057419.1:893974-999177 GCF_019320065.1 Cervus canadensis | reverse complement strand
TTATCACCTCCATCTTCCTAAATTCAATATATATGCCTTAGTATTGTGTATTTGTGTTTTTCTTTCTGACTTCCTTCGCTCTGTGTAATAGGCTCCAGTTTCATCCACCTGATTAGAACGGATTCACTTGTGTAATTTTTAATGTCTAAGCAATATTCCATTGTGTCTATGTACCACATCTTTCTTACCAATTTGTCTGCTGATGGACATCTAGTTTGCTTCCATACCCTGGTTGTTGTAAACAGGGCTGTGATGAACATTGGGGCCCACATGTCCTTTTCACTTCTGGCTGTATCAGGATTTGAATGAGGAGAAACCATGATGACTATTAGCCTGTTAGTGGTAAACGCTGCACATCATTTTGGTTGAAGGAGTGGGACCAAAATTGGAGATGGTTGTTTCAAACCCGCTGAGAGTGCTCAGATGGGCATGTGGCTACTCTCCTAAGGGGAACATCTCTAGTTGCTCTGTTCTCACCAGCAACAGAGGGTTTTCTTTCCTTCCTTTCATTTCCCTTATTCCCCTCTCTCCCTCTTTCTCCATACATGAATTTCTTTCAAAAACATTCAAAGTGCTGTGCTGTGCTGTGCTTCAGTGTTCAGCCATGTCCACCAATTCTTGACCCCATGGACTGTAGTTCGCCAGGCTCCTCTGTCCATGGGGATTCTCCAGGCAAGCATACTGGAGCACTCTGCCTTTCCCTTCTCCATGACTGTTCCCAACCCAGGGATTGAATCCTGGTCTCCCATGTTGCAGGAGGGTTTCTGTGTTTGTTTGTTTGTTTGTTTTTACTATCTGAACCATCAGGAAACCCTTGAAATGGGCTTCATTTGACACTATGTTTTTCATATCTGTAAGATCAAAAGGGGTCTATTTTATGATTTCCACGACTCCGCCTATTATTAGAACACACAAAACACATTTATTCCAAGCATCCTAAGGTCTCTGTCTGCAATGACTAAAATCTATGCCACTTCTGCCTGAGTTTCAGTTCTCAAGGGAATTTTAGTATGATTTTTCCTTCCTTCATTAGATTTAATATGTTCCTAATGTGGTTCGTGTCTAGTTCAATACTCTTCTTGTGAATTGGTTGCTCATGTCCTTAAACATGTCTTCATCAATTTAAAGGACAGTGATACATCTTATTTATAAAGTGGTGGCTCGTGCCTCTAGCCCATTTTCTATCAGGTTTTAAGGTCTCCTAAAAATCTCAGACTCATCTTTTGGGTTTGTTTATGGCGAGCTTTTTTTATACCTCTTAAAATTTTCAGCAGTGTAATGTACCCTGGGTGAGCAAACACCAAATGGACAACAGGATGTGAACACTTCACAGGAAAGCCAGGAAGACCCACTAAGCCAACAAACTGTCCCCAGGCGTGGATCTCAGGCTGGTTGACCCTACGAGTCAATTGGAAAAACGAGGACTGAGGTGGATCAGACAATCCATTCCCCTTTCCTGCAGAGCCAACCAGCTCAATGAGAAACCTTGGGAACTAGATGCCCAGGACAGGATGATTCAGTGTTTGGTCCACGAAGCGGGAAGCTTGTGGCAGCTGCTCATGGAAGTGAATTCCACCTTGGTTTTGGCTGTGAGGTAAGCTCCAAGGGAGCTTCCAGCAAGAAAACAAGAGGAGAAAAGAGATTTGTGAGAGCACGAGTTGAGAAGACCTTTGCACACAAGGCTCACACAGCTCTGGGCTAGCTCCACCCCTTGCTGGAATACTAATCAGCCAGAGGTGGGCATTTCCTGCATGTGATCCCCCAGCACAACCTGAAACATGCATTTCTCTGCCCCTTCCCCATAACACTGTTCAAACCCAAACCTGGGTAGTAGTCCTACTGAGGTGACCGTGAGTCCTGACTTGAAACGAGACAGCTCTACGTGGAGGAAGGGCACGTTTATTCACTGCATCTCACAGCCTGAAGACTAGGGTTTCCAAATGGAGACCAGAAAATGGAGGCGAGCTCCAGAAACACTGAGACAAGGAGGGGGGACTGAAAGGTTTCTGTCGGCTGGCTCAGAATTCAATGGGCTTCAAGATGCATTAAGCCACATTGCCAGGCGAACGAGCAATGATTCTCGCTTCCACAAACACTTAAACACAACCTGGTTTTCATGAATGGAGTTTAGGCAAGATGTGAAAAGTTAAATAATGGTGAAAGCCGAGAGAGAACAATATGATCACCCGAAGAGTGTGGCTGTGGGTCAAGGTTTAGAGGAGATGCACTCTGCCTGCTGTGTGACCCATCAGAGTTGACATAGAGGTGAGGATGGCAGGTGATTTTGGAGGCCCCTTGAGTGTATTACTAATGCCTCATCTCTCCCAGCAAATCATTTGAATTGCTCCCATTCCTCCGCTAGACATGTCAGGATGGCGATTTGTGATGTCAAAACTCACCCAGGGCCACCTTTGGCTGGGGAAGAAATTTGATGACCTCGTAAAGCATGAGGATGAGGCTCCATGGGGACGGGTATATATAGGGGTGCTAAGGGGCTCTGAGCAGACAACTATGAGTCCTCCAGATGACTCATGTGACTGGGAAGCCACAAGTCTCCAGAGTAGTTATGGAACACCCACCTCCTTTTACCCAGAAGAAGATGAAGTGCTCCTCGCAATTGAGGTCCAGAAAGAAATGTCAAGGTGAACTGAACCCAGCCAAACTCCTCTTGCCCATCGACCCCACCCAGAAGACACGCTCTCCTGTCCTTGCCTGGCACATAACCCTTCTCTGCCCACAGGCCTTCTCCTGAAGCCATCGTTCCCACCTGTCTTCACACTCTTCTCTAAACCAGTGCAATTCTTGCTCCCTGTCTTGTTTTAGCCAAGTGGCAAGGGTAACCGTAAGGGTGAATAATCCCGTTGTGGCAAACTGCTCAAAACATCTTCTCTGGAAACTCCCCCCAAAAAATATCTTAAGAAAATCAGGTTCTCAAAGCTCTGTAACCAGAGTTCCAAGGCGACTGAGCAGCTGAATGAGAAGTAACCGGAGGAGGTCCCAGAGACCAAGGAGACCCCTGCCATTCCAGGTAATCAGAATGAACCAGAGGAGTTCCCCGACACCATGGAGACCCCAGCCGTTCCAGCTAATCAAAAAGAACCAAAGGAGGTCCCAGAGACCATGGAGACCCCTGCCATTCCAGCTAATCGCAATGAACCAGAGGAAGTCCCAGAGACCATGGACACCCCTGCCATTTCACCTGAACCAGTGGGCAGCCAGTGAATTCGCGGTATGGCTAGACACCTCAGAAATGCTTGGGGGTCTGGCCGCTGAGTACTGGCCAAAAGTACAGATGCTGAATATTACAACAACTGCATAGCCTAATAACGAAACTAAAGTAAAATCAAGCTGATGTGAAATTATGTTTGTCTCTGAGTTTTCTGATAGTGGGGGGCAGAGAGGGCAGGGAAGGGATAAGTGTGTGAGGCGGGAGGGAGATGGCTTCTGTGGAGTTGGAGATGGTACCAGAATGTCCAGGTTGCCAGACAGGAGGGGGAAGAACTGGCTCCAGACTGAGCTTCAAAGACACACTTCCCATGGGAAAAGAGGAAGAGGACTTGGAGTTTCTCTGTGTGAGCGCAGTCACGGACACTGAGCTGGGGAGCTGTGTTGTTTGTGGAGCGGCAGTGTCATTTATACAAAAGGCATACAAACGAGCTGCCAAATCAAAAGAATGGAATATTGACATTTGCAGCGACATGGAAGGTAGAATATTGAGTAAAATAACTCAGACAGAGATTGACAAATACTGTATGATATCACTTATAGAATGTAACCCTCCAACAAGTAGAGAATATGATAATAATGGAGGTGCACAAATATAGAGAAGCATCTACTGATTACCAGCAGTTAGGGGAAGACGGTGGGGCTTTACAGAGGTGGTGGATTGGGAGGCACGCAGTGATAGTTAGGTGGAAGATGAGCTCAGGGATGCATTGTACAACATGGAGAATAGAGCCAGGACTTTGTCATAACTATAAATGGAAAGCAAACTTTATCAGTTGTATAATCAGAAAGAAAAGGAAAGAAAGAGGGGGAGGAAGGAAGGAAGAAAGGAAGGAAAAGAAGGTCGTTTTCGGTGGTCAAAAAGTCAATAATAATTAGGAACTTTTTATCAAAGGATTCTATTTATTTTATTTTAATTATGTTAATTGCTAGATATTTACTTTAAATATTATGGTGGTTTTTGCCATGTATTGACATGTGTCAGCCATGGGGGTACATGTATTCTGCATTCTGATTCCCCCTTACATCTTCCTCCCAATCCAATCCCTCTGGGTCAGCCCAGTGAACCAGTCCTGGGCACCCTGTCTTATGCATCGAACATGGACTGGCTATCCCTTTCACATATGATAAGGTACATGTTTGAATGCTATTCTCTCAGACCATCCCACCCTCGCCGCCTCCCACAGAGTCCAAAAGACTGTTCTGTAAATCTGTGTCTCTTTTGCCCTCTCCCAAAAAGGGTTATCATCTCCATATTCCTAAATTCAATATATATGCCTTAGTATTGTGTATTTGTGTTTTTCTTTCTGACTTACTTCGCTCTGTATAATAGGCTCCAGTTTCATCCACCTCATTAGAATGGATTCACCTGTGCTCTTTTTAATGGCTGAGCAATATTCCATTGTGTCTATGTCCCACAGCTTTCTTACCCATTTGTCTGCTGATGGACATCTAGTTTGCTTCCATGCCCTGGTTATTGTAAACAGCGCTGTGATGAACATTGGGGCACACATGTCTTTTTCACTTCTGGCTGTATCAGGATTTGAATGAAGAGAAACCATGATGTCTATTAGCCTGTTAATGCTAAACCCTGCACATGAGTTTGGTTGAAGGAATGGGACCAAAGTTGGAGATGGTTGTTTCAAACTGGTTGAGAGTGCTCAGATGGACATGTGTGTTGCTGTCCTAAGGGGGACATCTCTGGTTGCTCTGTTGTGACCAGAAACAGAGGATTTTCTTTTCTTCCATTCATTTCCCATGTTTCCCTTTTTCCCTCTTTCTCCCTACATGAATTTCTTTCAAAAACATTCTATGTGCTGCGCTGTGCTGTGCTTCAATGTTCAGCCATGTCCACCAATTCTTGACCCCATGAACTGTAGTTCGCCAGGCTCCTCTGTCCATGGGGATTCTCCAGGCAACATACTAGAGCAGGCTGCCATTCCCTTCTCCATGGGTGTTCCCAACCCAGGGATTGAATCCTGGTCTCCCATGTTGCAGGTGGGTTTTTGTCTTTGTTTTTTTTTTTTTTTTTTTTTTTTTTTTTAACTTCTTAACCATCAGGAAACCCTTGAAATGGGCTTCATTTGACACTATATTTTTCATATCTGTAAGATCAAAAGGGGTCTATTTTATGATTTCCACGACTCTCCCTATTATTAGAACACACAAAACACATTTATTCCATGTATCCTAAGGTCTCTGCCTGCAATGACTAAAATCTATGCCACTTCTGCGTGAGTTTCAGTTCTCAAGAGAATTTTAGTATGATTATTCCTTCCTTCGTTAGATTTAATATGTTCCTAATGTGGTTCGTGTCTAGTTCCATAGTCTTCCTGTGAATTGGTTGCTTATGTCCTTAAACATGTCTTCATCAATTTAAAGGACAGTGATACATCTTTCTTATAAAGTGGTTGCTCGTGCCTCTAGCCCATTTTTCTATCAGGTTTCAAGGTCTCCTAAAAATTCTAAGAGTCATCTTTTAGGTTTGTTTATGGCGTTCTATTTTTATACCTCTTAAAATTTTCAGCAGTGTAATGTACCCTGGGTGAGCAAGCACCAAATGGACAACAGGATGTGAACACCTCACAGGAAACCCAGGAAGACCCACTAAGCCAACAAACTATCCCCAGGCGTGGACCTCAGGCTGGTTGACCCTACGAATTAATTGGAAAAACGAGGACTGAGGTGGAGCACACAATCCATTCCCCTTTCCTCCAGAGCCAACCAGCTCAATGAGAGACCATGGGAACTATATGCCCAGGAGAGGATGACTCAGTGTTTGGTCCAATAAGCTGGAAGCTTGTGGCAGCTGCTCATGGAAGTGAATTCCACCTTGGTTTTGGCTCTGAGGTGAGCTCCAAGGGAGCTTCCAGCAAGAAAACAAGAGGAGAAAAGAGATTTGTAAGGGCACGACTTGAGAAGACCTTTGCACACAAGGCTCACACAGCTCTGGGCAAGCTCCACCCCTTGCTGGGAATACTAATCAGCCATAGATGGGCATTTCCTGCATGTGATCCCCCAGCACAACCTGAAACATGCATTTCTCTGCCCCTTCCCCATAACACTGTTCAAACCCAAACCTGGGTAGTACTCCTAGTGAGGTGACCGTGAGTCCTGACTTGAAATGAGACAGCTCCACGTGGAGGAAGGGCAAGTGTATTCACTGCATTCTCACAGCCTGAAGACAAGGGTTTCCGAATGAAGACCTGAAGATGGAGGCGAGCTCCCGAAACACAGACAAGGAGACAGGATGGAAAGGTTTCTGTCGGCTAGCCCAGAATTCAATGGGCTTCAAGATGAATTAAGCCACATTGCAGGACGAACGGGCAATGATTCTCGCTTGCACAAACACTTAAACACAACCTGGTTTTCATGAAGGGAGTTTAGGCAAGATGTGAAAAGTTAAATAATAGTGAAAGCCGAGAGACAAAAAAATGAACGCCCGAGAAGTGTGGCTATGGGGCAAGGTTTGGAGGAGATGCACTCTGCCTGCTGTGTGACCCATCAGAGTTGACATAGAGGTGAGGGTGGCAGGTGAGTTTGGAGGCCCATTGAGTATATTACTAATGCCTCATTTCTCCCCGCAAATCATCTGAATTGCTCCCATTCCTCCAGTAGATATATCACGATGGCATTTTGTGATGTCAAAATTCACCCAGGGCCACCATTGGCTGGGGAAGATATTTGATGACCTCATAAAGCATGAGGGTGAGGCTCCATGAGGACGGGTATGTATAGGGGTGCTAAGGGGCTCTGAGCAGACCACTGTGAGTACTCCAGATGACTGAGGTGACTGGGAAACCACAAGGCTCCAGAGTAGTTATGGAACACCTTCCACCTTTTATACAGGAGTAGATGAAAACCTCCTACCAATTGAGATCAAGAAAAAAATGTCAAGGTGAAATGAATCCAGCCAAACTCCTCTTGCCCATCAACCCCACCCGAGAAGACACACTCCCCTGTCCTTGCCTGGCACATAACCCTTCTCTGCCCACACCTCTTTTCCTGAAGCCATCGTTCCCACCTGTCTTCACACTCTTCCCTAAACCAGTGCCATTCTTGTTCTATGTCTTGTTTTCTCCAGATAGCCAAGGTAACCGTGAGGGTGAATAATCCCATTCTGTCAAAGCTGACCAAGAAAACTTATCTGGAAACTCCCAGCAGAAAAAAAAAGCTTAAGAATATCAGATGCTCTAAGCTCTGTAGACAGAGTTTCAAGCCAAATGAACAGCCGTATCAGAAGGAACCAGAGGCGATCCCAGAGACCATGGAGACCTCTGCAATTTCAGGTAATCAGAATGAGTCAGAGGAGGTCCCAGAGACCATGGAGACCCCTGACAGTTCAGGTAATCAGAAGGAAACAGAGGAGGTCCCAGAGACCATGGAGACCCCTGCCATTCCAGCTAATCAGAATGAATCAGAGAAGTTCCCAGATTCTAGACACCCCTGCATTTCCAGCTAATCAGAATAAACCAGAGGAGGTCCCAGAGAACACGGAGACCCCTGCCATTCCAGCTGGACCAGTGGACAGCCAGTGATTTGGGGCATAGCTAGACAACTCCGAAATGCTTGGGGGTCTGGTTGCTGAGTACCGATCAAAGGTACTGAATATGCAGATGCTGAATATTATAGCAACTGCATACACTAATAACATATATAAAATAAAGTCAAGCTGATGTGAAATTATGTTTGTTTCTGAGTTCTCTCATAGTGGGGGGCAGAGAGGGCAGGGAAGGGATAAGTGTGTGAGGAGGGAGCGAGATAGAATCTGTGGAGTTGGAGATGGGACCAGTAGGTCCAGGTTGCCAGAAAGTATGGGGAACAACTGGTTCCAGACTGAGCTTCAAAGACACACTTCCCATGGGAGTAGAGGAAGAGGACTTGGAGTTTCTCTGTGCGATTGCAAAGATGGACACTTAGCTGGGGAGCTGTTTCATGTGTGGGGAGGCAGTGCCATTTGTTCAAAAGGGATACAAGGTGCTACCCCATCAAAAGAATGGAATATTGACATTTGCAGCAACATGGGACATAGAATATTGAGTAAAATATCTCCAACACAGATTGACAAATACTGTATGATATCACTTATAGAATGTAAACATACCGCAAAGTAGAGAGTATGATAATAATGGAGGTGCACAAATATAGACAAGCATCTACAGGTTACCAGCTCGGAGGGGAAGAGGGCGTGGCAATACAGAGTTCAGGGAGTGGGAGGCATGCAGTGATAGTTAGGTGGAAGATGAGATCAGGGATGCATTGTACAACATGGGGAATAGAGCCCGGACTTTGTCATAAATATAAATGGAAAGCAAGCTTTAACAATTGTATACTCAGAAAGAAAAGGAAAGAAAGAGGGCGGAGGAAGGAGGAAAGAAAGGAAGGGAAAAAAAGGTGTTTTCTGGCATCAAAATCAATACTGATTAGGCCCTTTTTATCAAAGGATTCCACTTTATTTTATTTTATTTTATTGGTGGATATTCTCTTTACAATATTGTGGTTGGTTTTGCCATACATTCACATGAATCAGCCATGGGAGTAGATGTGTTCATCATCCAGATTCCCCCTCACATCTTCCTCCCAATCCAAGCCCTCTGGGTCAGTCCAGTGAACCAGTCCTGGGCACCCTGTCTTATGCATCGAACATGGACTGGCAATCCCTTTCACATATGATAATATACAGGTTTCAATGCTATTCTCTCTGATCATCCCACCCTTGCCGTCTCCCACAGAGTCCAAAAGACTGTTCTGTAAATCTGTGTCTCTTTTGCTGTCTCCCATAAAGATTATCACCTCCATCTTCCTAAATTCAATATATATGCCTTAGTATTGTGTATTTGTGTTTTTCTTTCTGACTTCCTTCGCTCTGTGTAATAGGCTCCAGTTTCATCCACCTGATTAGAACGGATTCACTTGTGTAATTTTTAATGTCTAAGCAATATTCCATTGTGTCTATGTACCACATCTTTCTTACCAATTTGTCTGCTGATGGACATCTAGTTTGCTTCCATACCCTGGTTGTTGTAAACAGGGCTGTGATGAACATTGGGGCCCACATGTCCTTTTCACTTCTGGCTGTATCAGGATTTGAATGAGGAGAAACCATGATGACTATTAGCCTGTTAGTGGTAAACGCTGCACATCATTTTGGTTGAAGGAGTGGGACCAAAATTGGAGATGGTTGTTTCAAACCCGCTGAGAGTGCTCAGATGGGCATGTGGCTACTCTCCTAAGGGGAACATCTCTAGTTGCTCTGTTCTCACCAGCAACAGAGGGTTTCTTATAATAATAAAAGATCAGGTTAGGCCTTTGTCTGCCTATAAAACAGGGGAATCAAACCATTTAAACACCAGCCAGTCCTCTACCCAAATAGATTCTCCCTATTCTCCCTGTCCTGCCCGTTTCTGAAATACTGTCCCAGTTACAATGTCACTGTGAAACATTTGGTGCCCTGGGTAAAGAACCCACCTGCCAAAGTAGGAGACTCATAAGAAACATGGGTTCAATCCCTGGGTCAGAGAGATCCCTTGGAGAAGGAAATGGCAATCCATTCAGTATTCTCGCCTGGAGAATCCCATGGACAGAAGAGACTGGCGGGCTACAGTCCATAGGGTTTCCAAGAGTCAGACATGACTGAAATGACTAAACACACACACACACACATAATAGGTTACTGTGAAACATTGGTGCTAATGGGTTTCTTTCTGGTGACTGACAGGTTTTGGATTCAGGGAGAGTGAATGATGATGATGAACCATATGAGTTGCTACAAGATGCAAACAGCCTGTTTTTCAAGATGGTGCAACAACTGGGTGAAGCTGAGGCTGCTGTTCTCATTGAAAGAGCAAAACAGGTGAGCCTGCTGGAGGGCATTGTACTTGCAGTTTGTCTCCAGGTTCACTCTTCAGAATCTCCACCAGGGTTCTCTATGTCCTTTTCAATCATAAACCGCCAGAGACTAAGCATCATGACTCAGTCTTAACACGTGGCAGGTTGAATGCAGGTCTCCTGAGAATCTGCAGCAGTGGTGGGGGTGGATATAGGATGAGTGTGCACTTCTGCACACATGCACAACTGTGCCTGAGACAGATTTCGGATATAACTCTTGGACCCTACATTCAGATTCCCTTAGAGCACAGAATGCTCTCATTTTGCAGACCCTTTATGTTTCATTATGATTGGTCCTCAGCACACTTGTGATGCAAGTGCTGTCGATGAATATCCACGAAAATTCAGTTTTAGGAAAAAATAAAGAAACATTTTGGGATAGTTTGAGTCTAGGAAGATTTACCAGGGAAGATATAAGTTGCTTCTGTTTCTAACCTGTAAGAAAACTCCTACATGATACTGTCACTCAATCCCTACTTCTTTGTTGTTTAGAATTTTATCCAGTTACTCCCTCCCCACCCATGCTCCCTTTGCCTTCTAGAAGAAGGTAGGTTGTCATCAGGATGAATCAGGAATTCACAACACCTTAACACTGTCCTCTGAATGGGGCTTGAAGATGATGTGTGTGAAAGCAATAAGCAATGTACATGGTGAGGAAGGCACTCGGTGAGTGACTTTCAGTCACGTGCTGTCTTTCTAACAAAGGTGAGGTGGTAGTCCTTGTACAGATGTGACAACTGAAGTCTAGTTTGAAGGACTTAGCCATTGTCATGCAGCCACCTGTGATTCATGCTGGAACAAGTTGGGATTGACACTGATGCTAAGATAGAGGGAGGGAGGGAAGGTGTGGTGTTCTTGCTGCTTGAGATGCATGATTTGGGGTGGGGTGAGGTTTCCAGCTGTATGTGGTGAGGCTTCCCCATTGAAAATTTCTCTCTGGATATTAAATGATGGATGCATTTTACCTTCTTCATCCGTTTCTGCATTTCCCAGACTCTCACTTGTAAGTAGAATAAAATTACTCATGTAATATTTAAAATATCTCTTAAAGAAAACATGCCCCAGTAACTAAAAGAGTATTTCTGTATGAAAGACTTATCTAAAATATGGCCTAAATTCCCTCTGTCACTGTTTCATCTCAATCCTCCTTAGAAATGAGGAAATGCACAGCAGTACCTCCACTGTTCATAGGGTAGGAGATAACTTTTTGTAAGCACTGTATTGTATGCAAATGTTGAGAAACTGAACATGGAGCTCTGAGTTTTTGTACCAAAAGTTCACAGAGTGCTATCATCTACTAGAGTGTCTCCCAGTCAGAGTTTCCCTCCTGAGACCTGATAATCATTTGTGATTCCCCATAAAACCTAGTTACAAAGCAGTCATGACCCTTACAAACCCTTTTGTTCTTTAGAATTACACATTACACATCAAAGAGAGGTGTCCCCGCCTATGTGTCAAAGTGTTCATTTAAAAACTATATCATCCTTATGCATGATCAAGACATTGAGTAATGAGAAATTGATCTCAGAATTTTAGATATGTCCAGATAAGATAACAGGCCTAGGCCCAGGGGAAAGGCACCAGCGGGGATGAGCCTGGGGAGGCGCCCGGGCATGTCTGGACCCAGTCCCCGCAGCCTGCCCCTTGCTGGGGCAGTACCCCCGGAGGCCAGGAAGGTCTGGGCAAGGCTGGCCCGGGGCAGGGGCCCTGCTGGGTCCTGGCCCTGGCCTGTGGGGCCTCTGAGCACAACCGGCCCTCTCCCGCTGGAAGACCTCCCCGGCTGCCTCCAAAGGCCGCTTTGCAAGCACTCTCGCCGGCTGTTCCCGCCAGCCGCGCACAATGCTCCCGAGCCCGGGAGAAAAGCGCTTCGGGGTGGTGCTCTCTCCCGGCCCTTGCCCCTGAGCCTGGGGGCCAGGCAGGGGGTCCACAGTCCGTGGCCAAGGCAGAACCACATGCACAGGTCTGTTCCTGCCCCCTGCACCAGCAGAGAGCTCGGGGGAGCCAGAGACTGTCAGGCAGCTGCTGGGCTGGCCGCCTGTGTGGGAAGGGGCAGAGCCGACCTAGGGGCACACTGGGCCTCTTGCTCTCCCTGCTGCCCTGAGGCTGCTGGGCCAAAGAGGTCTTGGGCATCCAGCCCCTTGCTGGTCCCTTCCCTCTGACGAGGCCCTCTGAGCTCCAGCACCTTGCAGTGTGGAGACAGCCCCTGCCAGCAACCTCCTCTCCAAGGAGGCCTCAACCGAGGCCTAGGCCCAGGGGAAAGGCACCAGCGGGGATGAGCCTGGGGAGGCGCCCGGGCATGTCTGGACCCAGTCCCCGCAGCCTGCCCCTTGGTGGGGCAGTAGCCCCGGAGGCCAGGAAGGTCTGGGCAAGGCTGGCCAGGGGAAGGGGACTTGCTGGGTCCTGCCCCTGGCCTGTGGGGCCTCTGAGCACAACCGGCCCTCTCCCGCTGGAAGACCTCCCCGGCTGCCTCCAAAGGCCGCTTTGCAAGCACTCTCGCCGGCTGTTCCCGCCAGCCGCGCACAAAGCTCCCAAGCCCGGGAGAAAAGCGCTTCGGGGTGGTGCTCTCTCCCGCCCTTGCCCCTGAGCCTGGGGGCCAGGCAGGGGGTCCACACTCCCAGGCCAAGGCAGAACTACATGCACACGTCTGTTCCTGCCCCCTGCACCGGCAGAGAGCTCGGGGGAGCCAGAGTCTGTCAGGCAGCTGCTGGGCTGGCCGCCTGTGTGGGAAGGGGCAGAGCCGACCTAGGGGCACACTGGGCTCTTGCTCTCCCTGCTGCCCTGAGGCTGCTGGGCCAAAGAGGTCTTGGGCATCCAGCCCCTTGCTGGTCCCTTCCCTCTGACGAAGCCCTCTGAGCTCCAGCACCTTGCAGTGTGGAGAGACCCCTGCCAGCAACCTCCTCTCCAAGGAGGCCTCAACCGAGGCCTAGGCCCAGGGGAAAGGCACCAGCGGGGATGAGCCTGGCGAGGTGCCGGGGCATGTCTGGACCCAGTCCCCGCAGCCTGCCCCTTGGTGGGGCAGTACCCCCGGAGACCAGGAAGGTCTGGGCAAGGCTGGCCAGGGGAAGGGGCCCTGCTGGGTCCTGCCCCTGGCCTGTGGGGCCTCTGAGCACAACCGGCCCTCTCCCCTGGAAGACCTCCCCGGCTGCCTCCAAAGGCCGCTTTGCAAGCACTCTCGCCGGCTGTTCCCGCCAGCCGCGCACAATGCTCCCGAGCCCGGGAGAAAAGCGCTTCGGGGTGGTGCTCTCTCCCGGCCCTTCCCCCTGAGCCTGAGGGCCAGGCAGAGGGTCCACACTCCCAGGCAAGGCAGAACCACATGCACACGTCTGTTCCTGCCCCCTGCACCGGCAGAGAGCTCGGGGGAGCCAGAGTCTGTCAGGCAGCTGCTGGGCTGGCCGGCCGTGTGGGAAGGGGCAGAGCCGACTAGAGGCACAGTGGGCCTCTTGCTCTCCCTGCTGCCCTGAGGCTGCTGGGCCAAAGAGGTCTTGGGCATCCAGCCCCTTGCTGGTCCCTTCCCTCTGACGAGGCCCTCTGAGCTCCAGCACCTTGCAGTGTGGAGACAGCCCCTGGCAGCAACCTCCTCTCCAAGCAGGCCTCAACCGAGCCCTAGGCCCAGGGGAAAGGCACGAGCGGGGATGAGCCTGGGGAGGCGCCCGGGCATGTCTGGACCCAGTCCCCGCAGCCTGCCCCTTGGTGGGGCAGTACCCCCGGAGGCCAGGAAGGTCTGGGCAAGGCTGGCCAGGGGAAGGGGACCTGCTGGGTGCTGTCCCTGGCCTGTGGGGCCTCTGAGCACAACCGACCCTCTCCCGCTGGAAGACCTCCCCGGCTGCCTCCAAAAGGCCGCTTTGCAAGCACTCTCGCCGGCTGTTCCCGCCAGCCGCGCAAAATGCTCCCAAGTCCGGGAGAAAAGGGCTTCGGGGTGGTGCTCTCTCCCGGCCCTTGCCCCTGAGCCTGAGGGCCAGGCAGAGGTCCACACTCCCAGGCCAAGGCAGAACCACATGCCACACGTCTGATTCTGTGCCCCTACACGGCAGAGAGCTCGGGGGAGCCAGAGTCTGTCAGGCAGCTGCTGGGCTGGCCGCCTGTGTGGGAAGAGGCAGAGCCGACCTAGGGGCACACTGGGCCTCTTGCTCTCCCTGCTGCCCTGAGGCTGCTGGGCCAAGAGGTCTTGGGCATCCAGCCCCTTGCTGGTCCCTTCCCTCTGACGAGGCCCTCTGAGCTCCAGCCCTTTGCAGTGTGGAGACAGCCCCTGCCAGCAACCTCCTCTCCAAGGAGGCCTCAAGCGAGGCCTAGGCCCAGGGGAAAGGCACCAGCGGGGATGAGCCTGGGGAGGCGCCCGGGCATGTCTGGACCCAGTCCCCGCAGCCTGCCCCTTGGTGGGGCAGTAGCCCCGGAGGCCAGGAAGGTCTGGGCAAGGCTGGCCAGGGGAAGGGACTTGCTGGGTCCTGCCCCTGGCCTGTGGGGCCTCTGAACACAACCGGCCCTCTCCCGCTGGAGACCTCCCCGGCTGCCTCCAAAGGCCGCTTTGCAAGCACTCTCGCCGGCTGTTCCCGCCAGCTGCGCACAATGCTCCCAAGCCCGGGAGAAAAGCGCTTCGGGGTGGTGCTCTCTCCCGGCCCTTGCCCTGAGCCTGGGGGCCAGGCAGGGGGTCCACAGTCCCTGGCCAAGGCAGAACCACATGCATAGGTCTGTTCCTGTCCCCTGCACCAGCAGAGAGCTTGGGGGAGCCAGAGACTCTCAGGCAGCTGCTGGGCTGGCCGCCTGTTTGGGAAGGGGCAGAGCCGACCTAGGGGCACACTGGGCCTCTTGCTCTCCCTGCTGCCCTGAGGCTGCTGGGCCAAAGAGGTCTTGGGCATCCAGCCCTTTGCTGGTCCCTTCCTCTGACGAGTCCCTCTGAGCTCCAGCACCTTGCAGTGTGGAGACAGGCCCTGCCAGCAACCTCCTCTCCAAGGAGGCCTCAACCGAGGCCTAGGCCCAGGGGAAAGGCACCAGCGGGGATGAGCCTGGGGAGGCACCCAGGCATGTCTGGGCCCAGTCCCCGCAGCCTGCCCCTTGGTGGGGCAGTACCCCCGGAGGCCAGGAAGGTCTGGGCAAGGCTGGCCAGGGTCAGGGCCCTGCTGGGTCCTGCCCCTGGCCTGTGGGGCCTCTGAGCACAACCGGCCCTCTCCCGCTGGAAGACCTCCCCGGCTGCCTCCAAAGGCCGCTTTGCAAGCACTCTCGCGGCTGTTCCCGCCAGCCGCGCAAAATGCTCCCAAGTCCGGGAGAAAAGCGCTTCGGGGTGGTGCTCTCTCCCGGCCCTTCCCCCTGAGCCTGAGGGGCAGGCAGGGGGTCCACACTCCCAGGCCAAGGCAGAACCACATGCACACGTCTGTTCCTGCCCCCTGCACCGGCAGAGAGCTCGGGGGAGCCAGAGTCTGTCAGGCAGCTGCTGGCTGGCCGCCTGTGTGGGAAGGGGCAGAGCCGACCTAGGGGCACATTGGGCCTCTTGCTCTCCCTGCTGCCCTGAGGCTGCTGGGCCAAAGAGGTCTTGGGCATCCAGCCCCTTGCTGGTCCCTTCCCTCTGACGAAGCCCTCTGAGCTCCAGCACCTTGCAGTGTGGAGAGAGCCCCTGCCAGCAACCTCCTCTCCAAGGAGGCCTCAACCGAGCCTAGGCCCAGGGGAAAGGCACCAGCGGGGATGAGCCTGGGGAGGCGCCCGGGCATGTCTGGACCCAGTCCCCGCAGCCTGCCCCTTGCTGGGGCAGTACCCCCGGAGGCCAGAAGGTCTGGGCAAGGCTGGCCAGGGGCAGGGGCCCTGCTGGGTCCTGCCCCTGGCCTGTGGGGCCTCTGAGCACAACCGGCCCTCTCCCGCTGGAAGACCTCCCCGGCTGCCTCCAAGGCCGCTTTGCAAGCACTCTCGCCGGCTGTTCCCTCCAGCTGCGCACAATGCTCCCAAGCCCGGGAGAAAAGCGCTTCGGGGTGGTGCTCTCTCCCGGCCCTTGCCCCTGAGCCTGGGGGCCAGGCAGGGGGTCCACAGTCCCTGGCCAAGGCAGAACCACATGCACAGGTCTGTTCCTGTCCCCTGCACCAGCAGAGAGCTCGGGGGAGCCAGAGACTCTCAGGCAGCTGCTGGGCTGGCCGCTTGTTTGGGAAGGGGCAGAGCCGACCTAGGGGCACACTAGGCCTCTTGCTCTCCCTGCTGCCCTGAGGCTGCTGGGCCAAAGAGGTCTTGGGCATCCAGCCCCTTGCTGGTCCCTTCCATCTGACGAGTCCCTCTGAGCTCCAGCACCTTGCAGTGTGGAGAAAGGCCCTGCCAGCAACCTCCTCTCCAAGGAGGCCTCAACCGAGGCCTAGGCCCAGGGGAAAGGCACCAGCGGGGATGAGCCTGGGGAGGCGCCCGGCATGTCTGGACCCAGTCCCCGCAGCCTGCCCCTTGGTGGGGCAGTACCCCCGGAGGCCAGGAACGTCTGGGCAAGGCTGGCCAGGGACAGGGGCCCTGCTGGGTCCTGCCCCTGGCCTGTGGGGCCTCTGAGCACAACCGGCCCTCTCCCGCTGGGAGACCTCCCCGGCTGCCTCCAAAGGCCGCTTTGCAAGCACTCTCGCCGGCTGTTCCCGTCAGCCGCGCAAAATGCTCCCAAGTCCGGGAGAAAAGCGCTTCGGGGTGGTGCTCTCTCCCGGCCCTTGCCCCTGAGCCTGAGGGCCAGGCAGGGGTCCACACTCCCAGGCCAAGGCAGAACCACATGCACACGTCTGTTCCTGCCCCCTACACCGGCAGAGAGCTCGGGGGAGCCAGAGTCTGGCAGGCAGCTGCTGGGCTGGCTGCCCGTGTGGGAAGGGGCAGAGCCGACTTAGAGGCACAGTGGGCCTCTTGCTCTCCCTGCTGCACTGAGGCTGCTGGGCCAAAGAGGTCTTGGGCATCCAGCCCCTTGCTGGTCCCTTCCCTCTGACGAGGCCCTCTGAGCTCCAGCACCTTGCAGTGTGGAGACAGCCCCTGCCAGCAACCTCCTCTCCAAGGAGGCCTCAACCGAGGCCTAGGCCCAGGGGAAAGGCACCAGCGGGGATGAGCCTGGGGAGGCGCCCAGGCATGTCTGGGCCCAGTCCCCGCAGCCTGCCCCTTGGTGGGGCAGTACCCCCGGAGGCCAGGAAGGTCTGGGCAAGGCTGGCAGGGGCAGGGGCCCTGCTGGGTCCTGCCCCTGTCCTGTGGGGCCTCTGAGCACAACCGGCCCTCTCCCGCTGGAAGACCTTCCCCGGCTGCCTCCAAAGGCCGCTTTGCAAGCACTCTCGCGGCTGCTTCCCCAGCGCCCGCACAACGCTCCCAAGCCCGCCGGAGAAAAGCGCTTCGGGGAGGTGGTGCTCTCTCCCGGCCCTTGCCCCTGAGCCTGGGGGCCAGGCAGGGGGTCCACACTCGCAGGCCAAGGCAGAACCACATGCACACGTCTGTTCCTGCCCCCTGCACCGGCAGAGAGCTCGGGGGAGCCAGAGTCTGTCAGGCAGCTGCTGGGCTGGCCGCCTGTGTGGGAAGCGGCAGAGCCGACCTAGGGGCACACTGGGCCTCTTGCTCTCCCTGCTGCCCTGAGGCTGCTGGGCCAAAGAGGTCTTGGGCATCCAGCCCCTTGCTGGCCCCTTCCCTCTGACGAAGCCCTCTGAGCTCCAGCACCTTGCAGTGTGGAGAGAGCCCCTGCCAGCAACCTCCTCTCCAAGGAGGCCTCAATCGAGGCCTAGGCCCAGGGGAAAGGCACCAGCGGGGATGAGCCTGGGGAGGCGCCCGGGCATGTCTGGACCCAGTCCCGCAGCCTGCCCCTTGCTGGGGCAGTACCCCCGGAGGCCAGGAAGGTCTGGGCAAGGCTGGCCAGGGGCAGGGGCCCTGCTGGGTCCTGCCCCTGGCCTGTGGGGCCTCTGAGCACAACCGGCCCTCTCCCGCTGGAAGACCTCCCCGGCTGCCTCCAAAGGCCGCTTTGCAAGCACTCTCGCCGGCTTTCCCGCCAGCCGCGCACAACGCTCCCAAGCCCGGGAGAAAAGCGCTTCGCGGTGGTGCTCTCTCCCGGCCCTTGCCCCTGAGCCTGGGGGCCAGGCAGGGGGTCCACACTCCCAGGCCAAGGCAGAACCACATGCACACGTCTGTTCCTGCCCCCTGCACCGGCAGAGAGCTCGGGGGAGCCAGAGACTGTCAGGCAGCTGCTGGGCTGCCGCCTGTGTGGGAAGGGGCAGAGCCGACCTAGGGGCACACTGGGCCTCTTGCTCTCCCTGCTGCCCTGAGGCTGCTGGGCCAAAGAGGTCTTGGCATCCAGCCCCTTGCTGGTCCCTTCCCTCTGACGAGGCCCTCTGAGCTCCAGCACCTTGCAGTGTGGAGACAGCCCCTGCCAGCAACCTCCTCTCCAAGGAGGCCTCAGCGAGGCCTAGGCCCAGGGAAAATGCACCAGCGGGGATGAGCCTGGGGAGGCGACCGGGCATGTCTGGACCCAGTCCCCGCAGCCTGCCCCTTGCTGGGGCAGTACCCCCGGAGGCCAGGAAGGTCTGGGCAAGGCTGGCCAGGGCAGGGGCCCTGCTGGGTCCTGCCCCTGGCCTGTGGGGCCTCTGAGCACAACCGGCCCTCTCCGCTGGAAGACCTCCCCGGCTGCCTCCAAAGGCCGCTTTGCAAGCACTCTCGCCGGCTGTTCCCGCCAGCCGCGCACAACGCTCCCAAGCCCGGGAGAAAAGCGCTTCGGGGTGGTGCTCTCTCCCGGCCCTTGCCCCTGAGCCTGGGGGCCATGCAGGGGGTCCACACTCCCTGGCCAAGGCAGAACCACATGCACAGGTCTGTTCCTGTCCCCTGCACCAGCAGAGAGCTCGGGGGAGCCAGAGACTCTCAGGCAGCTGCTGGGCTGGCCGCCTGTTTGGGAAGGGGCAGAGCCGACCTAGGGGCACACTGGGCCTCTTGTCTCCCTGCTGCCCTGAGGCTGCTGGGCCAAAGAGGTCTTGGGCATCCAGCCCCTTGCTGGTCCCTTCCCTCTGACGAGGCCCTCTGAGCTCCAGCACCTTGCAGTGTGGAGACAGCCCCTGCCAGCAACCTCCTCTCCAAGGATGCCTCAAGCGAGGCCTAGGCCCAGGGGAAAGGCACCAGCGGGGATGAGCCTGGGGAGGCGCCCAGGCATGTATGGGCCCAGTCCCCGCACCTGCCCCTTGGTGGGGCAGTACCCCCGGAGGCCAGGAACGTCTGGGCAAGGCTGGCCAGGGACAGGGGCCCTGCTGGGTCCTGCCCCTGGCCTGTGGGGCCTCTGAGCACAACCGGCTATCTCCCGCTGGAAGACCTCCCCGGCTGCCTCCAAAGGCCGCTTTGCAAGCACTCTCGCCGGCTGTTCCCGCCAGCCGTGCACAACGCTCCCAAGCCCGGGAGAAAAGCGCTTCGGGTGGTGCTCTCTCCCGGCCCTTGCCCCTGAGCCTGGGGGCCAGGCAGGGGTTCCACACTCCCAGGCCAAGGCAGAACCACATGCACACGTCTGTTCCTGCCCCCTGCACCGGCAGAGAGCTCGGGGGAGCCAGAGTCTGTCAGGCAGCTGCTGGGCTGGCCGCCTGTGTGGGAAGAGGCAGAGCCGACCTAGGGGCACAATGGGCCTCTTGCTCTCCCTGCTGCCCTGAGGCTGCTGGGCCAAAGAGGTCTTGGGCATCCAGCCCCTTGCTGGTCCCTTCCCTCTGACGAGGCCCTCTGAGCTCCAGCACCTGGCAGTGTGGAGACAGCCCCTGCCAGCAACCTCCTCTCCAAGGAGGCCTCAAGCGAGGCCTAGGCCCAGGGGAAAGGCACCAGCCGGGATGAGCCTGGGGAGGCGCCCGGGCATGTCTGGACCCAGGCCCCGCAGCCTGCCCCTTGCTGGGGCAGTACCCCCGGAGGCCAGGAAGGTCTGGGCAAGGCTGGCCAGGGGCAGGGCCCCTGCTGGGTCCTGCCCCTGGCCTGTGGGGCCTCTGAGCACAACCGGCCCTCTCCCGCTGGAAGACCTCCCCGGCTGCCTCCAAAGGCCGCTTGCAAGCACTCTCGCCGGCTGTTCCCGCCAGCCGCGCACAACGCTCCCAAGCCCGGGAGAAAAGCGCTTCGGGGTGGTGCTCTCTCCCGGCCCTTGCCCCTGAGCCTGGCGGCCAGGCAGGGGGTCCACACTCCCAGGCCAAGGCAGAACCACATGCACACGTCTGTTCCTGCCCCCTGCACCGGCAGAGAGCTCGGGGGAGCCAGAGTCTGGCAGGCAGCTGCTGGGCTGGCCGCCTGTGTGGGAAGGGGCAGAGCCGACCTAGGGGCACACTGGGCCTCTTGCTCTCCCTGCTGCCCTGAGGCTGCTGGGCCAAAGAGGTCTTGGGCATCCAGCCCCTTGCTGGTCCCTTCCCTCTGACGAGGCCCTCTGAGCTCCAGCACCTTGCAGTGTGGAGACAGCCCCTGCCAGCAACCTCCTCTCCAAGGAGGCCTCAAGCGAGGCCTAGGCCCAGGGGAAAGGCACCAGCGGGGATGAGCCTGGGGAGGCGCCCGGGCATGTCTGGACCCAGTCCCCGCAGCCTGCCCCTTGGTGGGGCAGTACCCCCGGAGGCCAGGAAGGTCTGGGCAAGGCTGGCCAGGGGCAGGGGCCCTGCTGGGTCCTGCCCCTGGCCTGTGGGGCCTCTGAGCACAACCGGCCCTCTCCCGCTGGAAGACCTCCCCGGCTGCCTCCAAAGGCCGCTTTGCAAGCACTCTCGCCGGCTGTTCCCGCCAGCCGCGCAAAATGCTCCCAAGTCCGGGAGAAAAGCGCTTCGGGTTGGTGCTCTCTCCCGGCCCTTCCCCCTGAGCCTGAGGGCCAGGCAGGGGGTCCACACTCCCAGGCCAAGGCAGAACCACATGCACACGTCTGTTCCTGCCCCCTGCACCGGCAGAGAGCTCGGGGGAGCCAGAGTCTGTCAGGCAGCTGCTGGGCTGGCTGCCCGTGTGGGAAGGGGCAGAGCCGACCTAGAGGCACAGTGGGCCTCTTGCTCTCCCTGCTGCCCTGAGGCTGCTGGGCCAAAGAGGTCTTGGGCATCCAGCCCCTTGCTGGTCCCTTCCCTCTGACGAGGCCCTCTGAGCTCCAGCACCTTGCAGTGTGGAGACAGCCCCTGCCAGCAACCTCCTCTCCAAGGAGGCCTCAAGCGAGGCCTAGGCCCAGGGGAAAGGCACCAGCGGGGATGAGCCTGGGGAGGCGCCCGGGCATGTCTGGACCCAGTCCCCGCAGCCTGCCCCTTGCTGGGGCAGTACCCCCGGAGGCCAGGAAGGTCTGGGCAAGGCTGGCCAGGGTAAGGGGCCCTGCTGGGTCCTGCCCCTGGCCTGTGGGGCCTCTGAGCACAACCGGCCCTCTCCCGCTGGAAGACCTCCCCGGCTGCCTCCAAAGGCCGCTTTGCAAGCACTCTCGCCGGCTGTTCCCGCCAGCTGCGCACAATGCTCCCAAGCCCGGGAGAAAAGCGCTTCGGGGTGGTGCTCTCTCCCGGCCCTTGCCCCTGAGCCTGGGGGCCAGGCAGGGGGTCCACAGTCCCTGGCCAAGGCAGAACCACATGCACAGGTCTGTTCCTGCCCCCTGCACCAGCAGAGAGCTCGGGGGAGCCAGAGACTGTCAGGCAGCTGCTGGGCTGGCCGCCTGTGTGGGAAGGGGCAGAGCCGACCTAGGGGCACACTGGGCCTCTTGCTCTCCCTGCTGCCCTGAGGCTGCTGGGCCAAAGAGGTCTTGGGCATCTAGCCCCTTG
Organism: Cervus canadensis; assembly: GCF_019320065.1. Classification (NCBI taxonomy): domain Eukaryota; kingdom Metazoa; phylum Chordata; class Mammalia; order Artiodactyla; family Cervidae; genus Cervus; species Cervus canadensis. The sequence continues at coordinate 977,386 of NC_057419.1, read as the reverse complement.
CTGGTCCCTTCCCTCTGACGAGGCCCTCTGAGCTCCAGCACCTTGCAGTGTGGAGACAGCCCTGCCAGCAACCTCCTCTCCAAGGAGGCCTCAACCGAGGCCTAGGCCCAGGGGAAAGGCACCAGCGGGGATGAGCCTGGGGAGGCGCCCGGGCATGTCTGGACCCAGTCCCCGCAGCCTGCCCCTTGCTGGGGCAGTACCCCGGAGGCCAGGAAGGTCTGGGCAAGGCTGGCCAAGGGCAGGGGCCCTGCTGGGTTCTGCCCCTGGCCTGTGGGGCCTCTGAGCACAACCGGCCCTCTCCCGCTGGAAGACCTCCCCGGCTGCCTCCAAAGGCCGCTTTGCAAGCACTCTCGCCGGCTGATCCCGCCAGCCGCGCACAACGCTCCCAAGCCCGGGAGAAAAGCGCTTCGGGGTGGTGCTCTCTCCCGGCCCTTGCCCCTGAGCCTGGGGGCCAGGCAGGGGGTCCACACTCCAGGCCAAGGCAGAACCACATGCACACGTCTGTTCCTGCCCCCTGCACCGGCAGAGAGCTCGGGGGAGCCAGAGTCTGTCAGGCAGCTGCTGGGCTGGCTGCCCGTGTGGGAAGGGGCAGAGCCGACCTAGAGGCACAGTGGGCCTCTTGCTCTCCCTGCTGCCCTGAGGCTGCTGGGCCAAGAGGTCTTGGGCATCCAGCCCCTTGCTGGTCCCTTCCCTCTGACGAAGACCTCTGAGCTCCAGCACCTTGCAGTGTGGAGAGAGCCCCTGCCAGCAACCTCCTCTCCAAGGAGGCCTCAACCGAGGCCTAGGCCCAGGGAAAAGGCACCAGCGGGGATGAGCCTGGGGAGGCGCCCGGGCATGTCTGGACCCAGTCCCCGCAGCCTGCCCCTTGGTGGGGCAGTACCCCCGGAGGCCAGGAAGGTCTGGGCAAGGCTGGCAGGGGCAGGGGCCCTGCTGGGTCCTGCCCCTGGCCTGTGGGGCCTCTGAGCACAATCGGCCCTCTCCCGCTGGAAGACCTCCCCGGCTGCCTCCAAAGGCCGCTTTGCAAGCACTCTCGCCGGCTGTTCCCGCCAGCCGCGCACAACGCTTCCAAGCCCGGGAGAAAAGCGCTTCGGGGTGGTGCTCTCTCCCGGCCCTTGCCCCTGAGCCTGGGGGCCAGGCAGGGGGTCCACACTCCCAGGCCAAGGCAGAACCAATGCACACGTCTGTTCCTGCCCCCTGCACCGGCAGAGAGCTCGGGGGAGCCAGAGTCTGTCAGGCAGCTGCTGGGCTGGCGCCTGTGTGGGAAGGGGCAGAGCCGACCTAGGGGCACACTGGGCCTCTTGCTCTCCCTGCTGCCCTGAGGCTGCTGGGCCAAAGAGGTCTTGGGCATCCAGCCCCTTGCTGGCCCTTCCTCTGACGAGCCCTCTGAAGCTCATGCACCTTGCAGTGCTGAAGACAGCCCCTGCCAGCAACCTCCTCTCCAAGGAGGCCTCAACCGAGGCCTAGGCCCAGGGGAAAGGCACCAGCGGGGATGAGCCTGGGAAGGCGCAGGGGAATGTCTGGACCCAGTCCCCGTAGCCTGCCCCTTGGTGGGGCTGTACCCCCGGAGCCAGGAAGGTCTGGGCAAGGCTGGCCAGGGGAAGCGGACTTGCTGGGTCCTGCCCCTGGCCTGTGGGGCCTCTGAGCACAACCGGCCCTCTCCCGCTGGAAGACCTCCCCGGCTGCCTCCAAAGGCCGCTTTGCAAGCACTCTCGCCGGCTTTCCCGCCAGCCGCGCACAACGCTCCCAAGCCCGGGAGAAAAGCGCTTCGGGGTGGTGCTCTCTCCCGGCCCTTGCCCCTGAGCCTGGGGGCCAGGCAGGGGGTCCACACTCCCAGGCCAAGGCAGAACCAATGCACACGTCTGTTCCTGCCCCCTGCACCGGCAGAGAGCTCGGGGGAGCCAGAGTCTGTCAGGCAGCTGCTGGGCTGGCCGCCTGTGTGGGAAGGGCCAGAGCCGACCTAAGGGCACACTGGGCCTCTTGCTCTCCCTGCTGCCCTGAGGCTGCTGGGCCAAAGAGGTCTTGGGCATCCAGCGCCTTGCTGGTCCCTTCCCTCTGACGAGGCCCTCTGAGCTCCAGCACCTTGCAGTGTGGAGACAGCCCCTGCCAGCAACCTCCTCTCCAAGGAGGCCTCACCCGAGGCCTAGGCCCAGGGGAAAAGCACCAGCGGGGATGAGCCTGGGGAGGCGCCCGGGCATGTCTGGACCCAGTCCCCGCAGCCTGCCCCTTGCTGGGTCAGTACCCCCGGAGGCCAGGAAGGTCTGGGCAAGGGTGGCCAGGGGCAGGGGCCCTGCTGGGTCCTGCCCCCGGCCTGTGGGGCCTCTGAGCACAACCGGCCCTCTCCCGCTGGAAGACCTCCCCGGCTGCCTCCAAAGGCCGCTTTGCAAGCACTCTCGCCGGCTGTTCCCGCCAGCCGCGCACAATGCTCCCGAGCCCGGGAGAAAAGCGCTTCGGGGTGGTGCTCTCTCCCGGCCCTTGCCCCGGAGCGTGGGGGCCATGCAGAGGATCAACACTCCGAGGCCAAGGCAGAACCACATGCACACGTCTGTTCCTGCCCCCTGCACCGGCAGAGAGCTCGGGGGAGCCAGAGTCTGTCAGGCACTGCTGGGCTGGCCGCCTGTGTGGGAAGGGGCAGAGCCGACCTAGGGGCACACTGGGCCTCTTGCTCTCCCTGCTGCCCTGAGGCTGCTGGGCCAAAGAGGTCTTGGGCATCCAGCCCCTTGCTGGTCCCTTCCCTCATGACGAGGCCCTTTTGAGGCTCCAGCACTGGCAGTGAGACAGCCCCTGCCAGGCAACCTCCCTCCAGGAAGGCCTCAAGCGGAGGCCCAAGGCCGAGGGGAAAGACACAGCGGGATGAGGCCTGACGCGCCGGCCATGCTGGACACATCCCCGCAGCCTGCCCCTTGGTGGGGCAGTAGCCCCGGAGGCCAGGAAGGTCTGGGCAAGGCTGGCCAGGGGCAGGGGCCCTGCTGAGTCCTGCCCCTGGCCTGTCGGGCCTCTGAGCACAAAAGGCCGTCTCCCGCTGGAAGACCTCCCCGGCTGCCTCCAAAGGCCGCTTTCCAAGCACTCTCGCCGGCTGTTCCCGCCAGCGGCGCAAAGTGCTCCCAAGTCCGGGAGAAAAGCGCTTCGGGGTGGTGCTCTCTCCCGGCCCTTCCCCCTGAGCCTGAGGGCCAGGCAGGGGTCCACACTCCAGGCAAGCAGAACACATGCAACGTCTGTTCTGCCCCCTGTACGCAGAGAGCTCGGGGGAGCCAGAGTCTGTCAGGCAGCTGCTGGGCTGGCCGCCTGTGTGGGAAGGGGCAGAGCCGACCTAGGGGCACACTGGGCCTCTTGCTCTCCCTGCTGCCCTGAGGCTGCTGGGCCAAAGAGGCTTGGGCATCCAGCCCCTTGCTGGTCCCTTCCCTCTGACGAGGCCCTCTGAGCTCCAGCACCTTGCAGGGTGGAGACAGCCCCTGGCAGCAAGCTCCTCATCCAAGAGAAACCTCAACCGAGGCCTAGGCCCAGGGAAAGACAAACAGAGGGGATGAGCCTGGGGAGGCGCAGGGGAATGTCTGGACCCGTCCCCGCAGCCTGCCCCTTGGTGGGGCAGTACCCCCGGAGGCCAGGAAGGTCTGGGCAAGGCTGGCCAGGGGAAGGGGACCTGCTGGGTGCTGTCCCTGGCCTGTGGGGCCTCTGAGCACAACCGACCCTCTCCCGCTGGAAGACCTCCCCGGCTGCCTCCAAAGGCCGCTTTGCAAGCACTCTCGCCGGCTGTTCCCGCCAGCCGCGCACAATGCTCCCGAGCCCGGGAGAAAAGCGCTTCGGGGTGGTTCTCGCTCCCGGCCCTTGCCCCGGATCCTGGGGGCCAGGCAGTGGATCAACACTCCCAGGTCAAGGCAGAACCACATGCACACGTCTGTTCCTGCCCCCTGCACCGGCAGAGAGCTCGGGGGAGCCAGAGTCTGTCAGGCAGCTGCTGGGCTGGCCGCCTGTGTGGGAAGGGGCAGAGCCGACCTAGGGGCACACTGGGCCTCTTGCTCTCCCTGCTGCCCTGAGGCTGCTGGGCCAAAGAGGTCTTGGGCATCCAGCCCCTTGCTGGTCCCTTCCCTCTGACGAGGCCCTCTGAGCTCCAGCACCTTGCAGTGTGGAGACAGCCCCTGCCAGCAACCTCCTCTCCAAGGAGGCCTCAAGCGAGGCCTAGGCCCAGGGGAAAGGCACCAGCGGGGATGAGCCTGGGGAGGCGCCCGGGCATGTCTGGACCCAGTCCCCGCAGCCTGCCCCTTGCTGGGGCAGTACCCCCGGAGGCCAGGAAGGTCTGGGCAAGGCTGGCCAGGGGCAGGGGCCCTGCTGGGTCCTGCCCCTGGCCTGTGGGGCCTCTGAGCACAACCGGCCCTCTCCCTGGAAGACCTCCCCGGCTGCCTCCAAAGGCCGCTTTGCAAGCACTCTCGCCGGCTGTTCCCGCCAGCTGCGCACAATGCTCCCAAGCCCGGGAGAAAAAGCGCTTCGGGGTGGTGCTCTCTCCCGGCCCTTGCCCCTGAGCCTGGGGGCCAGGCAGGGGGTCCACACTCCCAGGCCAAGGCAGAACCACATGCACACGTCTGTTCCTGCCCCCTGCACCGGCAGAGAGCTCGGGGGAGCCAGAGTCTGTCAGGCAGCTGCTGGGCTGGCCGCCTGTGTGGGAAGGGGCAGAGCCGACCTAGGGGCACACTGGGCCTCTTGCTCTCCCTGCTGCCCTGAGGCTGCTGGGCCAAAGAGGTCTTGGGCATCCAGCCCCTTGCTGGTCCCTTCCCTCTGACGAGGCCCTCTGAGCTCCAGCACCTTGCAGTGTGGAGACAGCCCCTGCCAGCAACCTCCTCTCCAAGGAGGCCTCAACCGAGGCCTAGGCCCAGGGGAAAGGCACCAGCGGGGATGAGCCTGGGGAGGCGCCCAGGCATGTCTGGGCCCAGTCCCCGCAGCCTGCCCCTTGGTGGGGCAGTACCCCGGAGGCCAGGAAGGTCTGGGCAAGGCTGGCCAGGGGCAGGGGCCCTGCTGGGTCCTGCCCCTGGCCTGTGGGGCCTCTGAGCACAACCGGCCCTCTCCCGCTGGAAGACCTCCCCGGCTGCCTCCAAAGGCCGCTTTGCAAGCACTCTCGCCGGCTGTTCCCGCCAGCTGCGCACAATGCTCCGAAGCCCGGGAGAAAAGCGCTTCGGGGTGGTGCTCTCTCCCGGCCCTTGCCCCTGAGCCTGGGGGCCAGGCAGGGGGTCCACAGTCCCTGGCCAAGGCAGAACCACATGCACAGGTCTGTTCCTGCCCCCTGCACCGGCAGAGAGCTCGGGGGAGCCAGAGACTGTCAGGCAGCTGCTGGGCTGGCCGCCTGTGTGGGAAGGGGCAGAGCCGACCTAGGGGCACACTGGGCCTCTTGCTCTCCCTGCTGCCCTGAGGCTGCTGGGCCAAAGAGGTCTTGGGCATCCAGCCCCTTGCTGGTCCCTTCCCTCTGACGAGTCCCTCTGAGCTCCAGCACCTTGCAGTGTGGAGACAGCCCCTGCCAGCAACCTCCTCTCCAAGGAGGCCTCAACCGAGGCCTAGGCCCAGGGGAAAGGCACCAGCGGGGATGAGCCTGGGGAGGCGCCCGGGCATGTCTGGACCCAGTCCCCGCAGCCTGCCCCTTGCTGGGGCAGTACCCCCGGAGGCCAGGAAGGTCTGGGCAAGGCTGGCCAGGGGCAGGGGCCCTGCTGGGTCCTGCCCCTGGCCTGTGGGGCCTCTGAGCACAACCGGCCCTCTCCCGCTGGAAGACCTCCCCGGCTGCCTCCAAAGGCCGCTTTGCAAGCACTCTCGCCGGCTGTTCCCGCCAGCCGCGCACAATGCTCCCGAGCCCGGGAGAAAAGCGCTTCGGGGTGGTGCTCTCTTCCGGCCCTTGCCCCGGAGCGTGGGGGCCATGCAGAGGATCAACACTCCGAGGCCAAGGCAGAACCACATGCACACGTTTGTTCCTGCCCCCTGCACCGGCAGAGAGCTCGGGGGAGCCAGAGTCTGTCAGGCAGCTGCTGGGCTGGCTGCCCGTGTGGGAAAGGGCAGAGCCGACCTAGAGGCACAGTGGGCCTCTTGCTCTCCCTGCTGCCCTGAGGCTGCTGGGCCAAAGAGGTTCTTTGGGCATCCAGCCCCTTGCTGGTCCCTTCCCCTCTGACGAGGCCCCTCTGAGCTCAGCACCTTGCAGTGGGAGACAGCCCCTGGCAGCAACCTCTCCTCAAGGAGGCCTCAACCGAGGCCTAGGCCTCTCCAGGGGAAAAGGCAACCAGCGGGAAATGAGCCTGGGGAGGCGCCCGGGCATGTCTGGACCCAGTGCCCGCAGCCTGCCCCTTGCCTGGGCGTACCCACGCCCCGGAGGCCAGGAAGGTCTGGGCAAGGCTGGCCAGGGGCAGGGGCCCTGCTGGGTCCTGCCCCTGGCCTGTGGGGCCCTTCGAGCACACGGCCCTCTCCCGCTGGAAGACACTCCCCGGGCTGCCTCCACAAGGCCCGCTTTGCAAGCACTCTCGCCGGCTATTCCCGCCAGCCGCGCACAACGCTCCCAAGCCCGGGAGAAAAGCGCTTCGGGGTGGTGCTCTCTCCCGGCCCTTGCCCCTGAGCCTGGGGGCCAGGCAGGGAGTCCACACTCCCAGGCCAAGGCAGAACCACATGCACACGTCTGTTCCTGCCCCCTGCACCGGCAGAGAGCTCGGGGGAGCCAGAGTCTGTCAGGCAGCTGCTGGGCTGGCCGCCTGTGTGGGAAAGGGCAGAGCCCACCTAGGGGCACACTGGGCCTCTTGCTCTCCCTGCTGCCCTGAGGCTGCTGGGCCAAAGAGGTCTTGGGCATCCAGCCCCTTGCTGGTCCCTTCTCTCTGACGAGGCCCTCTGAGCTCCAGCCCTTGCAGTGTGGAGAACAGGACCCTGCCAGCAACCTCCTCTCCAAGGAGGCCCAAACCGAGGCCTAGGCCCAGGGCAGCCCAAGCGGGATGAGCCTGGGGAGGCGCCCGGCAGTCTGACCCAGTCCCCGCAGCCTGCCCTTGGCTGGGCAGTAACGCCCGGAGGCCAGGAAGGTCTGGGCAGGCTGGGCCAGGGGCAGGGGCCCTGCTGGTCCTGCCCTGGCGCTGTGGGGCCTCTGAGCACAACCGGCCCTCTCCGGCTGGAAGACCTTCCCGGCTGCCTCCAAAGGCCGCTTTGCAAGCACTCTCGCCGGCTGTTCCCGCCAGCTACGCACAATGCTCCCAAGCCCGGGAGAAAAGCGCTTCGGGGTGGTGCTCTCTCCCGGCCCTTCCCCCTGAGCCTGAGGGCCAGGCAGAGGGTCCACACTCCCAGGCAAGGCAGAACCACATGCACACGTCTGTTCCTGCCCCCTGCACCGGCAGAGAGCTCGGGGGAGCCAGAGTCTGTCAGGCATCTGCTGGGCTGGCCGCCTGTGTGGGAAGGGGCAGAGCCGACCTAGGGGCACACTGGGCCTCTTGCTCTCCCTGCTGCCCTGAGGCTGCTGGGCCAAAGAGGTCTTGGGCATCCAGCTCCTTGCTGGTCCCTTCCCTCTGACGAGGCCCTCTGAGCTCCAGCACCTTGCAGTGTGGAGACAGCCCCTGCCAGCAACCTCCTCTCCAGGGAGGCCTCAACCGAGGCCTAGGCCCAGGGGAAAGGCACCAGCGGGGATGAGCCTGGGGAGGCGCCCGGGCATGTCTGGACCCAGTTCCCGCAGGCTGCCCTTTGCTGGGGCAGTACCCCCGGAGGCCAGGAAGGTCTGGGCAAGGCTGGCCAGGGGCAGGGGCCCTGCTGGGTCCTGGCCCTGGCCTGTGGGGCCTCTGAGCACAACCGGCCCTCTCCCGCTGGAAGACCTCCCCGGCTGCCTCCAAAGGCCGCTTTGCAAGCACTCTCGCCGGCTGTTCCCGCCAGCCGCGCACAATGCTCCCGAGCCCGGGAGAAAAGCGCTTCGGGGTGGTGCTCTCTCCCGGCCCTTGCCCCTGAGCCTGGGGGCCAGGCAGGGGGTCCACACTCCCAGGCCAAGGCAGAACCACATGCACACGTCTGTTCCTGCCCCCTGCACCGGCAGAGAGCTCGGGGGAGCCAGAGTCTGTCAGGCAGCTGCTGGGCTGGCCGCCTGTGTGGGAAGGGGCAGAGCCGACCTAGGGGCACACTGGGCCTCTTGCTCTCCCTGCTGCCCTGAGGCTGCTGGGCCAAAGAGGTCTTGGGCATCCAGCCCCTTGCTGGTCCCTTCCCTCTGACGAGGCCCTCTGAGCTCCAGCCCCTTGCAGTGTGGAGACAGCCCCTGCCAGCAACCTCCTCTCCAAGGAGGCCTCAAGCGAGGCCTAGGCCCAGGGGAAAGGCACCAGCGGGGATGAGCCTGGGGAGGCGCCCGGGCATGTCTGGACCCAGTCCCCGCAGCCTGCCCCTTGCTGGGGCAGTACCCCCGGAGGCCAGGAAGGTCTGGCCAAGGCTGGCCAGGGGCAGGGGCCCTGCTGGGTCCTGGCCCTGTCCTGTGGGGCCTCTGAGCACAACCGGCCCTCTCCCGCTGGATGACCTCTCCGGCTGCCTCCAAAGGCCGCTTTGGAAGCACTCTCGCCGGCTGTTCCCGCCAGCCGCGCACAATGCTCCCGAGCCCGGGAGAAAAGCGCTTCGGGGTGGTGCTCTCTCCCCTCCCTTGCCCCAGAGCCTGGGGGCCAGGCAGGGGGTCCACACTCCCAGGCCAAGGCAGAACCACATGCACACGTCTGTTCCTGCCCCCTGCACCGGCAGAGAGCTCGGGGGAGCCAGAGTCTGTCAGGCAGCTGCTGGCCTGGCGGCCTGTGTGGGAAAGGGGCAGAGCCGACCTACGGGCACACTGGGCCTCTTGCTCTCCCTGCTGCCCTGATGCTGCTGGGCCAAAGAGGTCTTGGGCATCCAGCCCCTTGCTGGTCCCTTCCCTCTGATGAGGCCCTCTGAGCTCCAGCACCTTGCAGTGTGGAGACAGCCCCTGCCAGCAACCTCCTCTCCAAGGAGGCCTCAACCGAGGCCTAGGCCCAGGGGAAAGGCACCAGCGGGGATGAGCCTGGGGAGGCGCCGGGCATGTCTGGACCCAGTCCCCGCAGCCTGCCCCTTGCTGGGGCAGCACCCCCTGAGGCCAGGAAGGTCTGGGCAAGGCTGGCCAGGGGCAGGGGCCCTGCTGGGTCCTGCCCCTGGCCTGTGGGGCCTCTGAGCACAACCGGCCCTCTCCCGCTGGAAGACCTCCCTGGCTGCCTCCAAAGGCCGCTTTGCAAGCACTCTCGCCGGCTGTTCCCGCCAGCCGCGCACAATGGTCCCAAGTCCGGGAGAAAAGCGCTTCTGGGTGGTGCTCTCTCCCGGCCCTTGGCCCTGAGCCTGAGGGCCAGGCAGGGGGTCCACACTCCCAGGCCAAGGCAGAACCACATGCACACGTCTGTTCCTGCCCCCTGGACCGGGAGAGATCTCGGGGGGAGCCAAGTCTGCAAGGCAGCTGCTAGGTCTGGCCGCCTTGGGAAAGGGGCAGAGCCGACCTAGGGGACACTGGGCCTCTTGCCTCCCTGCTGGCCCTGAGGCTGCTGGGCCAAAGAGTTCTTGGGCATCCAGCCTTGCTGGTCCTTCCCTCGAGCTGAGGCCTTCCTGAGCTCCAGCACCTTGCAGTGTGAGACAGCACTGGCAGCAACCTCCTCTTCAAGGAGGCCTCAAACCGAGGCCTAGGCCCAGGGGAAGGCACCACGGGGATGAAGCCTGGGGAGGCGCCCGAGGCATGTCTGGACCCATCCCGCAGCCTGCCCCTTGCTGGGGCAGTACTGCCCAGGAGCCAGGGAAGTCTGGGCAAGCTGGCCAGGGCAGGGCCGCTGCTGGGTCCCTGGGCCCCTGGCCGTGCCTCTGAGCACAACCGGCCCTCTCCCGCTGGAAATCCTGCCCGGCTGCCTCTAAAGCCGCTTTGCAAGCACTCTCGCCGGCTGTTCCCGCCAGCTGCGCACAACGCTCCCAAGCCCGGGAGAAAAGCGCTTCGGGGTGGTGCTCTCTCCCGGCCCTTGCCCCTGAGCCTGGGGGCCAGGCAGGGGGTCCACACTCCCAGGCCAAGGCAGAACACATGCACACGTCTGTTCCTGCCCCCTGCACCGGCAGAGAGCTCGGGGGAGCCAGAGTCTGTCAGGCAGCTGCTGGGCTGGCCGCCTGTGTGGGAAGGGGCAGAGCCGACCTAGGGGCACACTGGGCCTCTTGCTCTCCCTGCTGCCCTGAGGCTGCTGGGCCAAAGAGGTCTTGGGCATCCAGGCCCTTGCTGGTCCCTTCCCTCTGACGAGACCCTCTGAGCTCCAGCACCTGCAGTGTGGAGACAGCCCCTGGCAGCAACGTCCTCTCCAAGGAGGCCTCAACCGAGGCCTAGGCCCAGGGGAAAGGCACCAGCAGGGATGAGCCTTGGGAGGCGCCCGGGCATGTCTGGACACAGTCCCCGCAGCCTGCCCCTTGCTGGGGCAGTACCCCCGGAGGCCAGGAAGGTCTGGGCAAGGCTGGCCAGGGGCAGCGGCCCTGCTGGGTCCTGCCCCTGGCCTGTGGGGCCTCTGAGCACAACCAGCCCTCTCCCGCTGGAAGACCTCCCCGGCTGCCTCCAAAGGCCGCTTTGCAAGCACTTCGCCGGCTGTTCCCGCCAGCCGCGCACAATGCTCCCGAGCCCGGGAGAAAAGCGCTTCGGGGTGGTGCTCTCTCCCGGCCCTTGCCCCGGAGCGTGGGGGCCATGCAGAGGATCAACACTCCGAGGCCAAGGCAGAACCACATGCACACGTCTGTTCCTGCCCCCTGCACTGGCAGAGAGCTCGGGGGAGCCAGAGTCTGTCAGGCAGCTGCTGGGCTGGCCGCCTGTGTGGGAAGGGGCAGAGCAGACCTAGGGGCACACTGGGCCTCTTGCTCTCCCTGCTGCCCTGAGGCTGCTGGGCCAAAGAGGTCTTGGGCATCCAGCCCCTTGCTGGTCCCTTCCCTCTGAGGAGGCCCTCTGAGCTCCAGCCCCTTGCAGTGTGGAGACAGCCCCTGCCAGCAACCTCCTCTCCAAGGAGGCCTCAAGCGAGGCCTAGGACCAGGGGAAAGGCACCAGCGGGGATGAGCCTGGGGAGGCGCCCGGGCATGTCTGGACCCAGTCCCCGCAGCCTGCCCCTTGCTGGGGCAGTACCCCCGGAGGCCAGGAAGGTCGGGGCAAGGTTGGCCAGGGGCAGGGGCCCTGCTGGGTCCTGCCCCTGTCCTGTGGGGCCTCTGAGCACAACCGGCCCTCTCCCGCTGGAAGACCTCCCCGGCTGCCTCCAAAGGCCGCTTTGCAAGCACTCTCGCCGGCTGTTCCCGCCAGCTGCGCACAATGCTCCGAAGCCCGGGAGAAAAGCGCTTCGGGGTGGTGCTCTCTCCCGGCCCTTGCCCCTGAGCCTGGGGGCCAGGCAGGGGGTCCACACTCCCAGGCCAAGGCAGAACCACATGCACACGTCTGTTCCTGCCCCCTGCACCGGCAGAGAGCTCGGGGGAGCCAGAGTCTGTCAGGCAGCTGCTGGGCTGGCCGCCTGTTGGGAAGGGGCAGAGCCGACCTAGGGGCACACTGGGCCTCTTGCTCTCCCTGCTGCCCTGAGGCTGCTGGGCCAAAGAGGTCTTGGGCATCCAGCCCCTTGCTGGTCCCTTCCCTCTGACGAGGCCCTCTGAGCTCCAGCACCTTGCAGTGTGGAGACAGCCCCTGCCAGCAACCTCTCTCCAAGGAGGCCTCAAGCGAGGCCTAGGCCCAGGGGAAAGGCACCAGCGGGGATGAGCCTGGGGAGGCGCCCGGGCATGTCTGGACCCAGTCCCCGCAGCCTGCCCCTTTGCTGGGGCAGTACCCCCGGAGGCCAGGAAGGTCTGGGCAAGGCTGGCCGGGGGCAGGGGCCCTGCTGGGTCCTGCCCTGGCCTGTGGGGCCTCTGAGCACAACCGGCCCTCTCCCGCTGGAAGACCTCCCCGGCTGCCTCCAAAGGCCGCTTTGCAAGCACTCTCGCCGGCTGTTCCCGCCAGCCGCGCACAATGCTCCCGAGCCCGGGAGAAAAGCGCTTCGGGGTGGTGCACTATCCCGGCCCTTGCCCCGGAGCCTGGGGGCCAGGCAGGGGGTCCACACTCCCAGGCCAAGGCAGAACCACATGCACACGTCTGTCCTGCCCCCTGCACCGGCAGAGAGCTCGGGGGAGCCAGAGTCTGTCAGGCAGCTGCTGGGCTGGCCGCCCGTGTGGGAAGGGGCAGAGCCGACCTAGGGGCACAATGGGCCTCTTGCTCTCCCTGCTGCCCTGAGGCTGCTGGGCCAAAGAGGTCTTGGGCATCCAGCCCCTTGATGGTCCCTTCCCTCTGACGAGGCCCTCTGAGCTCCAGCACCGTGCAGTGTGGAGACAGCCCCTGGCAGCAACCTCTTCTCCAAGGAGGCCTCAACCGAGGCCTAGGCCCAGGGGAAAGGCACCAGCGGGGATGAGCCTGGGGAGGCGCCCGGGCATGTCTGGACCCAGTCCCCGCAGCCTGCCCCTTGCTGGGCAGTACCCCCGGAGGCCAGGAAGGTCTGGGCAAGGCTGGCCAGGGGCAGGGGCCCTGCTGGGTCCTGCCCCTGGCCTGTGGGGCCTCTGAGCACAACCGGCCCTCTCCCGCTGGAAGACCTCCCCGGCTGCCTCCAAAGGCCGCTTTGCAAGCACTCTCGCCGCTGTTCCCGCCAGCTGCGCACAATGCTCCCAAGCCCGGGAGAAAAGCGCTTCGGGGTGGTGCTCTCTCCCGGCCCTTGCCCCTGAGCCTGGGGGCACGGCAGGGGGTCCACAGTCCCAGGCCAAGGCAGAACCACATGCACACGTCTGTTTCCTGCCCCCTGCAACCGCAGAGAGCTCGGGGGAGCCAGAGTCTGTCCAGCAGCTGCTGGGCTGGCCGCCTGTGTGGGAAGGGGCAGAGCCGACCTAGGGGCACACTGGGCCTCTTGCTCTCCCTGCTGCCCTGAGGCTGCTGGGCCAAAGAGGTCTTGGGCACCCAGCCCCTTGCTGGTCCCTTCCCTCTGACGAAGCCCTCTGAGCTCCAGCACCTTGCAGTGTGGAGAGAGCTCCTGCCAGCAACCTCCTCTCCAAGGAGGCCTCAACCGAGGCCTAGGCCCAGGGAAAGGCACCAGCGGGAATGAGCCTGGGGAGGCGCCCCGGCATGTCTGGACCCAGTCCCTGCAGCCTGCCCCTTGGTGGGACAGGACCCCCGGAGGCCAGGAAAGTCTGGGCAAGGCTGGCCAGGGGCAGGGGCCCTGCTGGGTCCTGCCCCTGGCCTGTGGGGCCTCTTTGAGCAAAAAACCGCCCTCTCCCACTGGAAGACCTCCCGGCTGGCCTCCAAGGCCGCTTGCAAGCACATTTCCGCCGGCTGTTCCCGCCAGCCGCCGCACAATGCTCCCGAAGCCCCGGGAGAAAAAGTGCATTCGGGGTGGTGCTGCTCTCCCGGCCCTTGCCCCGGAGCCTGGGGACCAGGCAGGGGGTCCACAGTCCCTGGCCAAGGCAGAACCACATGCACAGGTCTATTCCTGTCCCCTGCACCAGCAGAGAGCTCGGGGGAGCCAGAGACTCTCAGGCAGCTGCTGGGCTGGCCGCCTGTTTGGGAAGGGGCAGAGCCGACCTAGGGGCACACTGGGCCTGTTGCTCTCCCTGCTGCCCTGAGGCTGCTGGGCCAAAGAGGTCTTGGGCATCCAGCCCCTTGCTGGTCCCTTCCCTCTGACGAGGCCCTCTGAGCTCCAGCACCTTGCAGTGTGGAGACAGCCCCTGCCAGCAACCTCCTCTCCAAGGAGGCCTCTAGCGAGGCCTAGGCCCAGGGGAAAGGCACCAGCGGGGATGAGCCTGGGGAGGCGACCGGGCATGTCTGGACCCAGTCCCCGCAGCCTGCCCCTTGCTGGGGCAGTACCCCGGAGGCCAGGAAGGTCTGGGCAAGGCTGGCCAGGGGCAGGGGCCCTGCTGGGTCCTGCCCCTGGCCTGTGGGGCCTCTGAGCACAACCGGCCCTCTCCCACTGGAAGACCTCCCCGGCTGCCTCCAAAGGCCGCTTTGCAAGCACTCTCGCCGGCTGTTCCCGCCAGCCAGGCACAGTGCTCCCGAGCCCGGGAGAAAAGCGTTTCGGGGTGGTGCTCTCTCCCGGCCCTTGCCCCGGAGCCTGGGGGCCAGGCAGGGGGTCCACACTCCCAGGCCAAGGCAGAACCACATGCACACGTCTGTTCCTGCCCCTGCACCGGCAGAGAGCTCGGGGGAGCCAGAGTCTGTCAGGCAGCTGCTGGGCTGGCCGCCTGTGTGGGAAGAGGCAGAGCCGACCTAGGGGCACACTGGGCCTCTTGCTCTCCCTGCTGCCCTGAGGCTGCTGGGCCAAAGAGGTCTTGGGCATCCAGCCCCTTGCTGGTCCCTTCCCGCTGACGAGGCCCTCTGAGCTCCAGCACCTTGCAGTGTGGAGACAGCCCCTGCCAGCAACCTCCTCTCCAAGGAGACCTCAAGCGAGGCCTAGGCCCAGGGGAAAGGCACCAGCGGGGATGAGCCTGGGGAGGCGCCCGGGCATGTCTGGACCCAGTCCCCGCAGCCTGCCCCTTGCTGGGGCAGTACCCCCGGAGGCCAGGAAGGTCTGGGCAAGGCTGGCCAGGGGCAGGGGCCCTGCTGGGTCCTGCCCCTGGCCTGTGGGGCCTCTGAGCACAACCGGCCCTCTCCCGCTGGAAGACCTCCCCGGCTGCCTCCAAAGGCCGCTTTGCAAGCACTCTCGCCGGCTGTTCCCGCCAGCCGCGCACAACGCTCCCAAGCCCGGGAGAAAAGCGCTTCGGGGTGGTGCTCTCTCCCGGCCCTTGCCCCTGAGCCTGGGGGCCAGGCAGGGGGTCCACACTCCCAGGCCAAGGCAGAACCACATGCACACGTCTGTTCCTGCCCCCTGCACCGGCAGAGAGCTCGGGGGAGCCAGAGTCTGTCAGGCAGCTGCTGGGCTGGCCGCCTGTGTGGGAAGGGGCAGAGCCGACCTAGGGGCACACTGGGCCTCTTGCTCTCCCTGCTGCCCTGAGGCTGCTGGGCCAAAGAGGTCTTGGGCATCCAGCCCCTTGCTGGTCCCTTCCCTCTGACGAAGACCTCTGAGCTCCAGCACCTTGCAGTGTGGAGAAAGCCCCTGCCAGCAAACTCCTCTCCAAGGAGGCCTCAACCGAGGCCTAGGCCCAGGGGAAGGCACCAGCGGGGATGAGCCTGGGGAGGCGCCCGGGCATGTCTGGACCCAGTCCCCGCAGCCTGCCCCTTGGTGGGGCAGTAGCCCCGGAGGCCAGGAAGGTCTGGGCAAGGCTGGCCAGGGGCACGGGCCCTGCTGGGTCCTGCCCCTGGCCTGTGGGGCCTCTGAGCACAACCGGCCCTCTGCCGCTGGAAGACCTCCCCGGCTGCCTCCAAAGGCGCTTTGCAAGCACTCTCGCCGGCTGTTCCCGCCAGCTGCGCACAATGCTCCCAAGCCCGGGAGAAAAGCGCTTCGGGGTGGTGCTCTCTCCCGGCCCTTGCCCCTGAGCCTGGGGGCCAGGCAGGGGGTCCACACTCCCAGGCCAAGGCAGAACCACATGCACACGTCTGTTCCTGCCCCCTGCACCGGCAGAGAGCTCGGGGGACCAAGAGTCTGGCAGGCAGCTGCTGGGCTGGCCGCCTGTGTGGGAAGGGGCAGAGCCGACCTAGGGGCACACTGGGCCTCTTGCTCTCCCTGCTGCCCTGAGGCTGCTGGGCCAAAGAGGTCTTGTGCATCCAGCCCCTTGCTGGTCCCTTCCCTCTGACGAGTCCCTCTGAGCTCCAGCACCTTGCAGTGTGGAGACAGGCCCTGCCAGCAACCTCCTCTCCAAGGAGGCCTCAACCGAGGCCTAGGCCCAGGGGAAAGGCACCAGCGGGGATGAGCCTGGGGAGGCGCCCGGGCATGTCTGGACCCAGTCCCCGCAGCCTGCCCCTTGCTGGGGCAGTACCCCCGGAGGCCAGGAAGGTCTGGGCAAGGCTGGCCAGGGGCAGGGGACCCTGCTGGGTCCTGCCCCTGGCCTGTGGGGCCTCTGAGCACAACCGGCCCTCTCCCGCTGGAAGACCTCCCCGGCTGCCTCCAAAGGCCGCTTTGCAAGCACTCTCGCCGGCTGTTCCCGCCAGCTGCGCACAATGCTCCCAAGCCCGGGAGAAAAGCGCTTCGGGGTGGTGCTCTCTCCCGGCCCTTGCCCCTGAGCCTGGGGGCCAGGCAGGGGGTCCACAGTCCCTGTCCAAGGCAGAACCACATGCACACGTCTGTTCCTGCCCCCTGCACGGCAGAGAGCTCGGGGGAGCCAGAGACTGTCAGGCAGCTGCTGGGCTGGCCGCCTGTGTGGGAAGGGGCAGAGCCGACCTAGGGGCACACTGGGCCTCTTGCTCTCCCTGCTGCCCTGAGGCTGCTGGGCCAAAGAGGTCTTGGGCATCCAGCCCCTTGCTGGTCCCTTCCCTCTGACGAAGCCCTCTGAGCTCCAGCACCTTGCAGTGTGGAGAGAGCCCCTGCCAGCAACCTCCTCTCCAAGGAGGCCTCAACCGAGGCCTAGGCCCAGGGGAAAGGCACCAGCGGGGATGAGCCTGGGGAGGCGCCCGGGCATGTCTGGACCCAGTCCCCGCAGCCTGCCCCTTGGTGGGGCAGTACCCCCGGAGGCCAGGAAGGTCTGGGCAAGGCTGGCCAGGGGAAGGGGACCTGCTGGGTCCTGCCCCTGGCCTGTGGGGCCTCTGAGCACAACCGGCCCTCTCCCGCTGGAAGACCTCCCCGGCTGCCTCCAAAGGCCGCTTTGCAAGCACTCTCGCCGGCTGTTCCCGCCAGCTGCGCACAATGCTCCCAAGCCCGGGAGAAAAGCGCTTCGGGGTGGTGCTCTCTCCCGGCCCTTGCCCCTGAGCCTGGGGGCCAGGCAGGGGGTCCACAGTCCGGGCCAAGGCAGAACCACATGCACAGGTCTGTTCCTGCCCCCTGCACCAGCAGAGAGCTCGGGGGAGCCAGAGACTGTCAGGCAGCTGCTGGGCTGGCCGCCTGTGTGGGAAGGGGCAGAGCCGACCTAGGGGCACACTGGGCCTCTTGCTCTCCCTGCTGCCCTGAGGCTGCTGGGCCAAAGAGGTCTTGGGCATCCAGCCCCTTGCTGGTCCCTTCCCTCTGACGAAGCCCTCTGAGCTCCAGCACCTTGCAGTGTGGAGAGAGCCCCTGCCAGCAACCTCCTCTCCAAGGAGGCCTCAACCGAGGCCTAGGCCCAGGGGAAAGGCACCAGCGGGGATGAGCCTGGGGAGGCGCCCGGGAATGTCTGGACCCAGTCCCCGCAGCCTGCCCCTTGGTGGGGCAGTACCCCCGGAGGCCAGGAAGGTCTGGGCAAGGCTGGCCAGGGGCAGGGGCCCTGCTGGGTCCTGCCCCTGGCCTGTGGGGCCTCTGAGCACAACCGGCCCTCTCCCGCTGGAAGACCTCCCCGGCTGCCTCCAAAGGCCGCTTTGCAAGCACTCTCGCGGCTGTTCCCGCCAGCCGCGCACAATGCTCCCAAGTCCGGGAGAAAAGCGCTTCGGGGTGGTGCTCTCTCCCGGCCCTTCCCCCTGAGCCTGAGGGGCCAGGCAGGGGGTCCACAGTCCCTGGCCAAGGCAGAACCACATGCACACGTCTGTTCCTGCCCCCTGCACCAGCAGAGAGCTCGGGGGAGCCAGAGACTGTCAGGCAGCTGCTGGGCTGGCCGCTGTGTGGGAAGGGGCAGAGCCGACCTAGGGGCACACTGGGCCTCTTGCTCTCCCTGCTGCCCTGAGGCTGCTGGGCCAAAGAGGTCTTGGGCATCCAGCCCCTTGCTGGTCCCTTCCCTCTGACGAGGCCCTCTGAGCTCCAGCACCTTGCAGTGTGGAGACAGCCCCTGCCAGCAACCTCCTCTCCAAGGAGGCCTCAACCGAGGCCTAGGCCCAGGGGAAAGGCACCAGCGGGGATGAGCCTGGGGAGGCGCCCGGGCATGTCTGGACCCAGTCCCCGCAGCCTGCCCCTTGGTGGGGCAGTACCCCGGAGGCCAGGAAGGTCTGGGCAAGGCTGGCCAGGGAGGGGCCCTGCTGGGTCCTGCCCTGGCCTGTGGGGCCTCTGAGCACAACCGGCCCTCTCCCGCTGGAAGACCTCCCCGGCTGCCTCCAAAGGCCGCTTTGCAAGGACTCTCGCCGGCTGTTCCCGCCAGCCGCGCACAATGCTCCCAAGTCCGGGAGAAAAGCGCTTCGGGGTGGTGCTCTCTCCCGGCCCTTGCCCCTGAGCCTGGGGGCCAGGCAGGGGGTCCACACTCCCAGGCCAAGGCAGAACCACATGCACACGTCTGTTCCTGCCCCCTGCACCGGCAGAGAGCTCGGGGGAGCCAGAGTCTGTCAGGCAGCTGCTGGGCTGGCCGCCTGTGTGGGAAGGGGCAGAGCCGACCTAGGGGCACACTGGGCCTCTTGCTCTCCCTGCTGCCCTGAGGCTGCTGGGCCAAAGAGGTCTTGGGCATCCAGCCCCTTGCTGGTCCCTTCCCTCTGACGAAGCCCTCTGAGCTCCAGCACCTTGCAGTGTGGAGAGAGCCCCTGCCAGCAACCTCCTCTCCAAGGAGGCCTCAACCGAGGCCTAGGCCCAGGGGAAAGGCACCAGCGGGGATGAGCCTGGGAGGCGCCCGGCATGTCTGGGCCCAGTCCCCGCAGCCTGCCCCTTGGTGGGGCAGTACCCCCGGAGGCCAGGAAGGTCTGGCAAGGCTGGCCAGGGGAAGGGGACTTGCTGGGTCCTGCCCCTGGCCTGTGGGGCCTCTGAGCACAACCGGCCCTCTCCCGCTGGAAGACCTCCCCGGCTGCCTCCAAAGGCCGCTTTGCAAGCACTCTCGCCGGCTGTTCCCGCCAGCTGCGCACAATGCTCCCAAGCCCGGGAGAAAAGCGCTTCGGGGTGGTGCTCTCTCCCGGCCCTTGCCCCTGAGCCTGGGGGCCAGGCAGGGGGTCCACAGTCCCTGGCCAAGGCAGAACCACATGCACACGTCTGTTCCTGCCCCCTGCACCGCAGAGAGCTCGGGGGAGCCAGAGACTGTCAGGCAGCTGCTGGGCTGGCCGCCTGTGTGGGAAGGGGCAGAGCCGACCTAGGGGCACACTGGGCCTCTTGCTCTCCCTGCTGCCCTGAGGCTGCTGGGCCAAAGAGGTCTTGGGCATCCAGCCCCTTGCTGGTCCCTTCCCTCTGACGAGTCCCTCTGAGCTCCAGCACCTTGCAGTGTGGAGACAGGCCCTGCCAGCAACCTCCTCTCCAAGGAGGCCTCAACCGAGGCCTAGGCCCAGGGGAAAGGCACCAGCGGGGATGAGCCTGGGGAGGCGCCCAGGCATGTCTGGGCCCAGTCCCCGCAGCCTGCCCCTTGGTGGGGCAGTACCCCCGGAGGCCAGGAAGGTCTGGGCAAGGCTGGCCAGGGGAAGGGGCCCTGCTGGGTCCTGCCCCTGGCCTGTGGGGCCTCTGAGCACAACCGGCCCTCTCCCGCTGGAAGACTCCCCGGCTGCCTCCAAAGGCCGCTTTGCAAGCACTCTCGCCGGCTGTTCCCCCAGCTGCGCACAATGCTCCCAAGCCCGGGAGAAAAGCGCTTCGGGGTGGTGCTCTCTCCCGGCCCTTGCCCCTGAGCCTGGGGGCCAGGCAGGGGGTCCACACTCCCAGGCCAAGGCAGAACCACATGCACACGTCTGTTCCTGCCCCCTGCACCGGCAGAGAGCTCGGGGGAGCCAGAGTCTGTCAGGCAGCTGCTGGGCTGGCCGCCTGTGTGGGAAGGGGCAGAGCCGACCTAGGGGCACACTGGGCCTCTTGCTCTCCCTGCTGCCCTGAGGCTGCTGGGCCAAAGAGGTCTTGGGCATCCAGCCCCTTGCTGGTCCCTTCCCTCTGACGAGCCCTCTGAGCTCCAGCACCTTGCAGTGTGGAGACAGCCCTGCCAGCAACCTCCTCTCCAAGGAGGCCTCAACCGAGGCCTAGGCCCAGGGGAAAGGCACCAGCGGGGATGAGCCTGGGGAGGCGCCCAGGCATGTCTGGACCCAGTCCCCGCAGCCTGCCCCTTGGTGGGGCAGTAGCCCCGGAGGCCAGGAAGGTCTGGGCAAGGCTGGCCAGGGGAAGGGGACTTGCTGGGTCCTGCCCCTGGCCTGTGGGGCCTCTGAGCACAACCGGCCCTCTCCCGCTGGAAGACCTCCCCGGCTGCCTCCAAAGGCCGCTTTGCAAGCACTCTCGCCGGCTGTTCCCGCCAGCCGCGCACAATGCTCCCAAGCCCGGGAGAAAAGCGCTTCGGGGTGGTGCTCTCTCCCGGCCCTTGCCCCTGAGCCTGGGGGCCAGGCAGGGGGTCCACACTCCCAGGCCAAGGCAGAACCACATGCACACGTCTGTTCCTGCCCCCTGCACCGGCAGAGAGCTCGGGGGAGCCAGAGTCTGTCAGGCAGCTGCTGGGCTGGCCGCCTGTGTGGGAAGGGGCAGAGCCGACCTAGGGGCACACTGGGCCTCTTGCTCTCCCTGCTGCCCTGAGGCTGCTGGGCCAAAGAGGTCTTGGGCATCCAGCCCCTTGCTGGTCCCTTCCCTCTGACGAGACCCTCTGAGCTCCAGCACCTTGCAGTGTGGAGACAGCCCCTGCCAGCAACCTCCTCTCCAAGGAGGCCTCAACCGAGGCCTAGGCCCAGGGGAAAGGCACCAGCGGGGATGAGCCTGGGGAGGCGCCCGGGCATGTCTGGACCCAGTCCCCGCAGCCTGCCCCTTGGTGGGGCAGTAGCCCCGGAGGCCAGGAAGGTCTGGGCAAGGCTGGCCAGGGGAAGGGGACTTGCTGGGTCCTGCCCCTGGCCTGTGGGGCCTCTGAGCACAACCGGCCCTCTCCCGCTGGAAGACCTCCCCGGCTGCCTCCAAAGGCCGCTTTGCAAGCACTCTCGCCGGCTGTTCCCGCCAGCCGCGCACAAATGCTCCCAAGCCCGGGAGAAAAGCGCTTCGGGGTGGTGCTCTCTCCCGGCCCTTGCCCCTGAGCCTGGGGGCCAGGCAGGGGGTCCACACTCCCAGGCCAAGGCAGAACCACATGCACACGTCTGTTCCTGCCCCCTGCACCGGCAGAGAGCTCGGGGGAGCCAGAGTCTGTCAGGCAGCTGCTGGGCTGGCCGCCTGTGTGGGAAGGGGCAGAGCCGACCTAGGGGCACACTGGGCCTCTTGCTCTCCCTGCTGCCCTGAGGCTGCTGGGCCAAAGAGGTCTTGGGCATCCAGCCCCTTGCTGGTCCCTTCCCTCTGACGAAGCCCTCTGAGCTCCAGCACCTTGCAGTGTGGAGAGAGCCCCTGCCAGCAACCTCCTCTCCAAGGAGGCCTCAACCGAGGCCTAGGCCCAGGGGAAAGGCACCAGCGGGGATGAGCCTGGGGAGGCGCCCGGGCATGTCTGGACCCAGTCCCCGCAGCCTGCCCCTTGCTGGGGCAGTACCCCCGGAGGCCAGGAAGGTCTGGGCAAGGCTGGCCAGGGGCAGGGGCCCTGCTGGGTCCTGCCCCTGGCCTGTGGGGCCTCTGAGCACAACCGGCCCTCTCCCGCTGGAAGACCTCCCCGGCTGCCTCCAAAGGCCGCTTTGCAAGCACTCTCGCCGGCTGTTCCCGCCAGCCGCGCACAATGCTCCCGAGCCCGGGAGAAAAGCGCTTCGGGGTGGTGCTCTCTCCCGGCCCTTGCCCCTGAGCCTGGGGGCCAGGCAGGGGGTCCACACTCCCAGGCCAAGGCAGAACCACATGCACACGTCTGTTCCTGCCCCCTGCACCGGCAGAGAGCTCGGGGGAGCCAGAGTCTGTCAGGCAGCTGCTGGGCTGGCCGCCTGTGTGGGAAGGGGCAGAGCCGACCTAGGGGCACACTGGGCCTCTTGCAGTCCATGGGGTCGCTAAGAGTCAAGCACGACTGAACAACTTCACTTTCACTTTTCACTTTCATGCATTGGAGAAGGAAATGGCAACCCACTGCCCTGTTCTTGCCTGGAGAATCCCAGGGATGGGTGAGCCAGGTGGGCTGCCATCTATGGGGTCGCACAGAGTCAGCCATGACTGAAGTGACTTAGCAGCAGCAGTAGCAAGCATGTTTTAATTTCATGACTGTAGTCACCATCTGCAGTGATTTCCGAGCCCCCCGAAATAAAGTCTGCCACTGTTTCCACTGTTTACCCATCTATTTGCCATGAAGTGATGAGGCCAGATACAATGATCTTAGTTTTCTGAATGTTGAGCTTTAAGGAGTCTTTTACACTCTCTGCTTTCACTGTCATCAAGAGGCTCTATAGTTCTTCTTCCCTTTCTGCCATAAGGGTGGTGTCATCTGCATATCTGACGTTATTGATATTTCTCCTGGCAATTTTGATTCCAGCTTGTGCTTCATCCAGCCCAGCATTTTCTCACGCTGTACTCTGCATATAATTTAAATAAGCAAGGTGACAATATACAGCCCTGATATATTCCTTTTCTTATTTGGAACCAGTCTGTTGTTACAGGTCCAGTTGTAACTGTTTCTTCCTGAGCTGCATACAGGTTTCTCAAGAGGCAGGTCAGGTGGTCTGGTATTCCCATCTCTTTCAGAATTTTCCCCAGTTTATTGTGATACACACAGTGAAAGCTTTGGCATAGTCAACAAAGCAGAAATAGATGTTCCTCTGGTACTCTCTTGCTTTTTCCTTGACCCAGTGGATTTTGGCAATTTGATCTCTGGTTCCTCTGCCTTTTCTAAATCCAGCTTGAACATCTGGAAGGTCACAGTACATGTATGGTTGAAGCCTGGCTTGGAGAATTTTGAGCATTACTTTACTAGTGTGTGAGATGAGTGCAACTGTGCAGCAGTGTGAATACTCTTTGTCATTGCGTTTCTTTGGGACTGGAATGAAAACTGACCTAACAACATAGATGTTTTCCATTGCATATGCTAAAAGAACCAGCTTTGCAGTTTCCAAGGGGGGGGGGTGGGAAGCTTCATTTTAACCAATTTTCTCTGAAGTCCAAGGAATATCATGGTCATCCTGCATCAAAAAGTCATCTTTCCTTTATATAGTCATAGTTTCATGCCTAAATTATAGACCAAATAGTGCTCAAATTGACTCTGGTATCAGGGGCAGATCAGCTGATAAAAAGCTTGGATTGTCCCTCTGGAGGGAAGTGAGACCTTGGTCCCAACAGAAGAATATGAGGGGTTAAGAGAATTTGTAGGAGTGGGGAAAGCTTGGTCCATCCTACATGTACCATAATCTTAAATAATGGTTATGTACTTTACCGAAGTAAAAAAAAAAAAAGATTTAAAAAACAAAGATAAATCACTGAAAGGTAAAGAAATTAATAATCTGTGATTGAAAGCTGCATTCTAAGAAAAGTGTGTTCTCTTAACCTAGCGAGTAGACTAAATTCCAATCTGGTACCAGCTTACCAGATAACAAACAAACAAAAAATTGTTTATGGGTAAGCTTAGAAAAGTCTTTTCCATATATCTTGAGGTGGCAGTATTTTTGCAAAGGCATCAGTGTGAAACCATAGAAGGCATGTTTAAAATCTGATTAAATTGAAATTGACAAAGTAATCTGGTCATTGCTGTGATTTGAAACACTAATATGGTAACTCGAATTATAACTGACAGCATTTTACCAGAACATATCAGATTTTCATGAATGTCACATAATTTCTAGGATATCTATATTAGTATTATCAACCATATAATATAACTTGAGAAGATTCAATCACTCTTTCTGACAACACTTCCCATGTAGTTTAACATGCCAAATGAACTCAGGTTGTTTAATATCTCTCTTTGGGAGGCCTCAGGGGCCTTCTGAAGCATCCCAAAGTTAGCTAGAAGTCAATTATTTAGGAAGGTTTGTTCATAAATATCAAAAGGGTTTATAACAGTCAGGTAGGCTGTGAAACAGTACTTATCCACTTAGCCAAAGTTAACAAAAGATTTCAAAGGTAAACCTAGGACAGATCATTTAAGAGGTAAAGAAACTTAAAATCCACTAGCAAAGGCAGTTCAACATCTCAAGAAACCTTGTACTAGGCACAAAACTCTTTTCTAGGGGTCCACTTTCCATAAAACCTCCTTACCCCATTCTGTACCCATTCGTTTGCTTCTCCCATCCTGAAACTGCCACCTGTTAAGTCAGAACTAGTTCTTTTTCTTTATAAAATTCAATTTCATTGCTCGTACCTTCTTTAAAAACAAGTCATAAATTTTCCTTAAGCAACCAAGAACTAACTTTTATATTGGCATTTTACAGATTGGTGCACATATGTATCAGTGATACTATCTAAAGAAATTTTTTCTTTCTTACACTGAACATCTCAGCATGGCACCAGACACTATTCATGGATAATCAAAATGTCTTTAGTTTCTGTGTAAGAGGGAGGTCCTGTCAAGCAGTGAATGTTTCAGAACCTTAATTTATGAAATGACCTAGCTATTCAATCCACTGTCATCACTTAGTTTAGCACAACCATAGAAAATCAGGTAAACAAAATCTGGAGAAACTATTGTAAGTTCAGTTCAGTTCAGTTGCGTCTGACTCTTTGCGACCCCACAGACTGCAGGCTGCCAGGCTTCCCTGTCCATCACCAACTCGCGGGGCTTGCTCAACCTCATGTCCATGGAGTCAGTGATGCCATCCAACCATCTTCTCCTCTGTTGTTTCCTGCTTCTCTGCCTTCAATCAAGACTATTATAGACAGATATTTTAAAGTATAATTATTTTTAATAGTTTATCTAAAAGCTCATATCACATTTACATTTTTAGGAGTTTTTTTTGTTTGTTTTTAGAGGTACTTTCTTTGTTGACAAGTTTGTGACAGATATAACAATATAGCAATATTTAACTTATAATAAACCTAGGTACTATGAAAATTTTATGCTTAATGTTAATGACTCTTAGAGATGTCTATATTAGAGTAGTGAAAAAAATAAATACTAGATATTTAATATTGACTGTTTTCCAATTCACATGAATCTAAAATTCATTTAGGTCAATTTTTTTCTTGTATTTAGAGCTGTTTGATTTGTAAGGGCTTCCTTTTCTTTAGATTATCTAAGTAAGAACTCACCTACAACGTCAGCAATATTATAAAAAAAAACAGAAGACTCACACTGAGACATACAGAAATCCACACAGAGATCTTCCAGTTTTCCGCCTAAGATTTAAAATATCTCTTTGACTTCCCTTTTCTTTGGGGGGGGGGGTGTTGAAGTTCTCATTTGCCCAAGGCTGAGGTCTCAGGCAAAGTGGGCATTGTTTTCTAAGGAAATGGTTAACTTCAAGATTTGCCCTAGGCAGGCCTTTTAAACAAGCTAATATGTTTTTAATTGCATATGCAAAAGAACCAGCTTTACAGTTTCCAAGGATTTTTTTTTTATTTTAACCAATTTTCTCTGGTTCTATAGAATATCATGGCCATCGTAGGTCAGGTCATCTTTCCTTTCTGTAGTCATAGTTTTATCCCTGAATTATAGACAGATCAGCTGACAAGTTTTCCGTAGTTGAACGTGCGGAAGGATCATTAACGTGGTTGGCTCCAAGAGCGGTACGGTGGTCTCGCCTCGCCCTGCCCGGCTCCTGAGCCTCCTCCACCCAGCCGGCGCCGGATGGGAAGGTAAGGGAGGGAAAGACGTCTGGAAGGCGGTGCGCCCCTGGCGGGCGGTCGGGTCTGGTGGCATTTCCAGCGGTAGGGAATATAGAGAAGCATCTACTGGTTAACAGCGGGGAGGGAAGAGAGCGGGGTAATACAGAGGTGGGGGAGTGGGAGGCACGCAGTGATAGTTAGGTGGAAGATGAATTCAGGGATGCATGGTACAACACGGGAAATAGAACCAGGACTTTGTCATTACTATACATGGAAAGCAAGCTTTAACAGTTGTAGAATCATAAAGAAAAGGATAGAAAGAGGGGGGAGGAAGGAAGGAAGCAAGGAAGGAAAAGAAGGGCGTTTTTGTAGGTCAAAAAGTCAATACTGATTAGGCCCTTTTTATCAAAGGGTTCTATTTTATTTTATTTTACTTATTTCATTTGGTGGGTATTTACTTTACAATATTGTGGTGGTTTTTGCCATACATTGACATGAATCAGCCATGGGAGTACATTTATTCCCTATCCTGATTCCCCCTCACATCTTCCTCTCAATCCAATCCGTCTGGGTCAGCCCAATGAACCAGTCCTGGGCACCCTGTCTTATGCATCGAACATGGACTGGCTATCCCTTTCACATAGGATAATATACATGTTTCAACGCTCTTCTCTCAGATCATCCCACCCTCGCCATCTCCCACAGAGTCCAAAGACAGTTCTGTAAATCTTTGTCTTTTTGCTGTCTGCCATATGGGGTCATCATCTCCCTCTAACTAAATTCAATATATATATACCTGAGTGTAGTGTATTGGTATTTTTCTTTCTGACTTACTTTGCTCTGTATAGTAGGCTCCAGTGTCATCCACCTCATTAGAATGGATTCACATGTGTTCTTTTTATATTTTAATGGCTGAGCAATACTCCTTTTTGTCTATGTACCACAGCTTTCTTACCCATTTGTCTGCTGATGGACATCTAGGTTGCTTCTATGCCCTGGTTATTGTAAACAGTGCTGTGATGAACAATGCGGCACACTTGGCTTTTTCACTTCTGGGTGAATCAGGATTTGAATGAGGAGAAACCATGATGACTATTAGTTTGTTAGTGGTAAACCCTGCACATGAGTTTGTTTGAAGGAGTGGTACCAAAGTTGGAGACGGTTGTTTCAAACCATCTGAGAGTGCTCAGATGGACATGTGGGGTGCTGTCCTGTAGGGAGATATCTCTTGTTGCTCTGTTCTCACTAGGAACAGTGGATTTTCTTTCCTTCCTTTCATTTGCCTTGTTTCCCTTTCTCCCTCTTTCCTCCCTATCTGAATTTCTTTCAAAAACATTCAATGTGCTGTGCTGTGCTGTGCTTCTTTGTTCAGCCATGTCCAAGTCTTTGTGACCCTAAAGACTCTAGACTGGCCAGGCTCCTCTGTCCATGGGGATTCTCCAGATGAGTATACTGGAGCAGAATGCCATTCCCCCTTCCAGAGGATCTTCCAAACCAAGGGAGTGATTCCTGGTCTCCCATGTGGCAGGTGTATTTTATTTCTGTTGTTTATTTATTTATTTATTTTTTTTTTTACTATCTGAGCCATCAGGGGACACCTAACATGGGCTACATCTACACTATGTTTTTCATATCTGTAAGATCAAATGGGGTCTATTTTATAATTTCCATGCCTCTCCTTATTTTTAGGAAAGACAAAACACATTTATTCCAAGTATCCTAATGTCTCTTTCTGCAATTATTAAAATTTATGCCACTTCTGCCTGAGTTTCTGTTCACAAGGGAATTTTAGTATGATTTTTCTTACGTTTGTTAGATTTAATATGCTCTTAATGTGGTTCGGGGCTAGTTCCATACTGTTCTTGTGAATTGACTGCTCATGTCTTTAACCATGTCTTCATATATTTAAAGGCCAGTGATACATCTTTCTTATAAAGGGTTGGCTCATGCCTCTTGCCCATTTTTCTATCACGTTTTAAGATCTGCTAACAATTATAAGAGTCATATTTTGGGTTTGTTAACAGCGTGCATTTTCTACCTCTTAAAATGTTCAGCAGTGTGATGGACCCATGGGGAGTAAGCAACAAATGGAAAACAGGTTGTGAACACTTCACAGGATACACAGGAAGAACCACAAAGCAAACAAACTGTCCCCTGGGGTGCACTTCAAGCTGGTTGACCCTACGAGTCGATTGGAAAACCAGGACAGAGGTGGAGCACACAATCCATTCCCCTTTCCTCCAGAGCCAACCAGCTCAATGAGAGACCATGGGAACTAGATGCACAGGACAGGATGACTCAGTGTTTCATCCAAGAAGCTTGAAGTTTGTGGCGGCTGCTCATGGAAATGAATTCCACCTTACTTTTGGTTGTGAGGTTAGCTACAAGGAGCTTCCAGCAAGAAAACAAGATGAAAAAAAAAATTTGTGAGGACACGTGTTGAGAAGACCTTGGGACACAATGCTCACACAGCTCTGGGCAAGCTCCACCCCTTGCTGGGAATACTAATCAGTCGCAGGTGATCATTTCCTGCATGGGATCCCCTAGCTCAACCTGATACATGCATTTCTCCTCGCTTCCAATCACCCTGTTCAAACACAAGCCTGGGTAGTACGCCTAGTGAGGTGACCCTGAGTCCTAGACTTGAAACAAGACAGCTCGGTGTGGAACAAGGGCAAGTGTATTCACTGCTATCTCACAGCCTGAAGACAACGGTTTCTGACTGGAGACGAGAAAATGGAGGTGCGTTCTGGGAACACTGAGACAAGGAGGCTGGATGGAAAGTTTTCTGTCGGCTGGCCCAGAATTCAATGGGCTTCAAGGTGCATTAAGACCACATTGCAGGAGGAACGAGCAATGATTCTCACTTCCACAGACATTTAAACACAACCTAGTGCTCATGGAGGGTGTTTAGGCAAGATTTGAAAAGCTAGATAATGGTGAAAGCTGAGAGAGAACAGAATGAATGCCCGAGGAGTGTTGCTGTGGGGAAAGGTTGGGAGGAGATGAACTCTGCCTGCAGTTGGACCCATCAGATTTGACATAGAGGTGAGTGTGGCAGGTGAGTCTGGAGGCCTCTTTAGGGCATTACTATTGTCTCATGTCTCACAGCAAATCATCTGAATTGCTCCCCATGCTCCACTAGACATGTCAGGATGGGGCTTTGTGATGTCAAAGCTCACCCAGTGCCACCGTTGGCTGTGGAAGAGACTTGCTTACCTCATAAAGCATGAGGGTGAGGCTCCATAGGGACGGGCATATATAGGGGTGCTCAGGGGCTCTGAGCAGATCACTGTGAGTCCTCCGAATGACTGAGGTGACTGGGAAGCCACAAAGCTCCAGAGTAGTTATGGAACACCCACCTCCTATTACCCAGGAGAAGATGAAGACCTCCTATATATTGAGGTCCAGAAAAAAATGTCAGGTGAACAGAACCCAGCCAACCTCCTCTTGCCCATCAACCCAACCCCAGAAGACACAGCCCCCTGTCTTTGCCTGGCACATAACCCTTCTCTGGCCACACCCCTTCTCCTGAAGCCACGTTCCCACCTGCCTTCACACTCTTGCCTAAGTAGTGCCATTCTTGCTCCCTGTCTTGTTTTCTCCAGGTGGTCATGGTAACCGTGAGGGTGAATAATCCCTCCGGCAATGCTGCCTAAGAAAACTTCTCTGAAAACTCCCACCAAAAAAAAGCTTAAGAAAATCAGATGTTCAAATCTCTGTAGCCAGAGTTCCAAGGCGAATGAACAGCTAAATCAGAAGGAACTAGAGGAGGTCCCAGAGACCATGGAGACCCCTGCCATTCCAGGTAATCAGAAGGAGCCAGAGGAGATCCCTGACACCATGGAGGCCCCTGCCATTCCAGCTAATCAGAATGAATCTGAGGAGGTCCCAAAGACCATGGAGACCCCTGCATTTCCAGTTAATCAGAACCAACCAGAGGAGGGTCCAGAGACCATGGAGACCCCTGCCATTCCAGCTAATCAGAAGGAACCAGAGGACGTCCCAGAGACCTGGGAGACCCCTGCCTTTCCAGCTGGACCAGTGGACAGCCAGTGTTTTCGGGGCATGGCCAGACACATCAGAAATTCTTGGGGCTCTGGCCGCTGAATACTGGCCAAAAGTACAGATGCTGAATATTATAGCAACTGCATACATTAATAACAAAAATAAAATGAACTCAAGCTGATGTGAAATTATGTTTGTCTCTGAGTTCTCTGATAGTGGGGGCATAGAGGCCAGGGAAGGGATAAGCGTGTGAGGAGGGAGGGAGATGGCTTCTGTGGAGTTGGAGATGGGACCAGAAGGTCCAGGTTGCCAGAAAGTAGGGGGAAGAACTGTTTCCAGACTGAGCTTCAAAGACACACTTCCCATTGGAGAAGAGGAAGAAGACTTGGAGTTTCTCTGTGTGAGTGCAGAGATGGACACTTAGCTGGGGAGCTGTGTCGTGTATGTGGGGGCAGTGCCATTTGTTGAAAAGGCATCCAAAGGAGCTGCCCCATCAAAGGAATGGAATATTGACATTTGCAGCAACATGAAAGGTAGAATATTGAGTAAAATAACTCAGACAGAGATTGACAAATACTGTATGATATCACTTATAGAATGTAAACATAACGCAAAGTAGAAAATATGATAATAAGGAGGTGCACAAATATAGAGAAGCATGTACTGGTTGCCATTGGGGAGGGGAAGAGGGTGGGGCAATACAGAGGTGGGGGAGTGGGAGGCACCCAGTGATAGTTAGGTGGAAGAGGAGCTCAGGGATGCATTGTACAACATGGGGAATAGATCCAGAACTTTGTCATAACTATAAATGGAAAACAAGCTTTAACAGTTGTATAATCAGAAAGAAAGGAAAGAAAGAGGAGGAAGGAGGGAGGGAAGAAAGGAAGGAAAAGAAGGGCGTCTTTGGAGGTCAAAAAGTCAATACTGATTAGGCCCTTTTTATCACAGGATTCTATTTTACTTTATTTATTTTAATTGGTGGGTAGTTACTTTATCATATTGTAGTGGTTTTTGCCATACATTGACATGAATCAGCCATGGGGTACATTTATTCCCCATGCTGATTCCCCCTCATATCTTCGTCCCAATCCAATCCCTCTGGGTCAGCCCAGTGAACCAGTCCTGGTCACCATGTTTTATGCATTGAACATGGACTGGCTATCCCATCACATTGATAATATACTTGTTTCAATGCTTTTCCCTCAGATCATCACACCCTCGCCGTCACCCACAGAGTTCAAAAGACTGTTCTGTAAATCCGTGTCTTTTGTTGTTTCCCATATAGGGTTATAATCTCCATCTTCCTAAATTCAATATATATGCCTTAGTATAGTGTATTGGTGTTTTTCTTTCTGACTTACTTCGCTCTGTATAAGAGGCTCCAGTTTCATCCACCTCATTAGAATGGATTCAAATGTGTTCTTCTTAATGGCTGAGCAATATTCCATTGTATCTATGTACCACTGCTTTCTTAACCATTTGTCTGCTGATGGACATCTAGGTTGCCTCCATGCCCTGGTTATTGTAAACAGTGCTGTGATGAACATTGGGGCACACGTGCTGTTTTCAGTTCTGGGTGAATCAGGATTTGAATGAGGAGAAAACTTGATGACTATTAGCCTGTTAGTTGTAAACCCTGCACATGAGTTTGGTTGAAGGAGTGGGACTAAAGTTGGAGATGGTTGATTCAAACTGGCTGAGAGTTCTCACATAGACGCGTGGGGTGCTGTCCTGCTGGGGAACATCTCTGGTTGCTCTGTTCTCACCAGCAATGGAGGATTTTCTTTCCTTAATTTCATTTCCCTTGTTTCCCTTTCTCCCTCTTTCCTCCCTACCTGAATTTCTTTCTCAAACTTTCAATGTGCTGCACTGTGCCGTGCTTCGTTGTTCAGCCGTGTCCAACTCTTTGTGACCCCATGGACTGTAGCCCGCCAGGCTCCTCTCTCCATGGGGATTCTCCAGGCAAGCATGCTGGATCAGGCTGCCATTCTCCCCTCGAGGGATCTTCCCAACCCAGGGATTGAATCCTGGTCTCCCATGTTGCCGTTGGTTTTTTTTTTTTTTTTTTTTAACTATCTGAGGCCTCAGGAAATGCTTAAAATATGCTTCATCTGAAATTATGTTTTTCATATCTGTAAGATCAATTGGGGTCTCTTTTAGGATTTCCATGACTCTCCTTATTTTTAGAACACACAAAACATATTTATTCCAAGTATACTAATGTCTATGTCTGCAATTACTAAAATGTCCGCCACTACTGCCTGGGTTTCAGTTCTCAAGGGAATGTTAGTATGATTTTTCTTACCTTCTTTAGATTTAATATGTTCTTAACGTGGTTGGGGCTAGTTCCATACTCTTCTTGTGAATTGGCTGCTCATGTCTTTAAACATGTCTTCATAAATTTAAAGGCCAGTGATACATCTTTCTTTTAAACTGTTGGCTCAATCCTCTTGATTATTTTTCTATCAGGTTTTAAGATTTTCTAAACTTCTAAGAGTCATCTTTTGGGTTTGTGTACGGCGAGGTTTTTCTACCTCTTAAAATGTTCAGCACTGTGATGGACCCTGGGTGAGTAAGCAACAAATGGAAAACAGGATGTGAACACTTCACAGGAAACCCATGAAGACCCACTAAACCAACAGACTGTTCTCATGGGTGCAGCTCAGGCTGGTTGACCCTACCAGTCAATTGGAAAAACGAGGACTGAGGTGGAGCACACAATCCATTCCCCTTTCCTCCAGAGCCAACCAGCTCAATGAGAGACCATGGGAACTAGATGCACAGGACAGGATGACTTAGTGCTTCGTCCAAGAAGCTGGAAGCTTGTGGCAGCTGCTCATGGAAATGAATTCCATCTTGGATTTGGCTCTGAGGTAAGCTCCAAGGGAGCTTCCAGCAAGAAAACAAGATGAGAAAGAAATTTTTGAGGGCACGTGTTGAGAAAACCTTTGCACACAAGGCTCACACAGCTCTGGGCCAGCTCCCCCCTTGCTGGGAATAGTAATAAGCCACAGGTGGTCATTTCCTGCATGGGATCCCCCAGCAAAACCTGAAACATGCATTACTCTGCCCCTTCCCCATCACCCGCCTGGGAAATACTCCATGTGAGGTGACCCTGAGTCCTAGACTTGAAACGAGACAGCCCCTTGTGCAGCAAGGGCAAGTGTATTCACTGCATTCTCACAGCCTGAAGACAAGGGTTTCCGATTGAAGACCAGAAAATGGAGGCGAGCTCCGGGAACACTGAGACTCGGAGGCGGGATGGAAAGGTTTCTGTCGAATGGCCCAGGATTCAATGGGCTTCAAGGTGCATTAAGACCACATTGCAGGACGAACGAGCAATGATTCTCACATCCACAGACACTTAAACACAACCTAGTTGTCATGGAGGGAGTTTAGGCAAGATATGAAAAGCTAGATAATGGTGAAAGCTGAGAGAGAACAGAATGAATGCCCGAGGAGTGTGGCTGTGGGGAAAGGTTGGGAGGAGATGCACTCTGCCTGCTGTGTGTCCCATCAGAGTTGACATAGAGGTGAGGGTGGCAGGTGAGTTTGGAGGCCTCTTGAGGGCACTACTAATGCCTCATTTCTCCCAGCAAATCATCTGAATTGTCCCCATGCTCCGCTAGACATATCAGGGTGGGGCTTTGTGATGTCAAAGCTCACCCATGGCCACCACTGGCTGGGGAATAGACTTGCTGACCTCAAAAAGCATGAGGCTGAGGCTCCATGGGGTCGGGTATATACAGGCGTGCTCAGGGCCTCTGAACATTCCACTGTGTGTCCTCCAAATGACTGACGTGACTGGGAAGCCAAAAGGTTCCAGATTAGTTATGGAACACCCACCTCTTGTTACCCAGGAGAAGTTGAATACCTCCTATCAGTTGAGGTCCAGAAAAAAATGTCAAGGTGAACTCAACCCAGCCAAACTCCTCTTGCCCATCATCCCCACCCCAGGAGACACCTTTCCCTGTCCTTACCTGGCACATAACCCTTCTCTGCCCACACCCCTTCTCCTGAAACCATCGTTCACACCTGTCTTCACATTCTTCCCTAAACCAGTGCCATTTTGCTCCCTCTGTTGTTTTCTCCAGGTGGCCAGGGTAACCATGAGGGTGAATAATTCCATTCTGGCAAAGCTGCCCAAGACAACTTCACTGAAAACTCCCACCCCAAAAAAGCTTAAGAAAATCAGATGGTCAAAGCTCTGTAGACAGAGTTCCAATACGAATGAACAGATGATTCAGAAGGAATTAGAGGAGGTCCCAGAGACCATGGAGACCCATGCCATTCCAGGTAATCAGAATCAACCGGAAGAGGTCCCAGAGACCAAGGGGACCCCAGCCATTCCAGCTAATCAGAATGAATCAGAGGAGGTCTCAGAACCATGGAGACCCCTGAATTGCCAGCTAATCAGAATGAACCAGTGGAGGCCCAGAGACAATGGAAACCCCTGCCATTCCAGCTAATCAGAAGGAACAGAGGACATCCCAGACACCATGGAGACTCCTGTCATTCCAGGTAATCAGAAGGAACCAGAGGAGGTCCCAGTCACGATGGAGACCCTTGCCATTCCAGGTAATGAGAATGAATCAGAGGAGGACCCAGAGACCACAGAGACCCCTGCATTTCCAGCTAATCAGAAGAAACCAGAGGAGTCCCAGACACCATGGAGACCCCTGCCATTCCAGCTAATTAGAATGAATAGAGGAGGTTCCAGAGACCATGGAGACACCTGCATTTCCAGCTAATGTGAGTGAACCAGAGGAGGTCCCAGAGACCATGGAGACCCCTGCCATTCCAGCTAATCAGAACGAACCAGAGGAGTTCCCTGACACCATGGAGACCCCTGCCATTCCAGTAATCAGAACGAACCAGAGGAGGTCCCAGAGACCATGGAGATCCCTGCCATTCTAGCCAGACCAGTGGATAGCCTGTGATTTCAGGGCATGGCTAGAGACCTCAGAAATGCTCTGGGGTCTAGCCGCTGAGTACTGGCCAACAGTACAGATGCTGAATATTATTGCAACTGCATACATTAATAACAAAAATAAAATATAATCAACCTGATGTTAGATTAAGTTTGTTTCTGAGTTCTCTGACAGTGGCGGGCAGAGAGGTCAGTGAAGGGATAAGTGTGTGAGGAGGGAGGGAGATGGCTTCTGTGGAGTTGGAGATGGGAGCAGAAGGTCCAGGTTGCCAGAAAGTGGGGGGAAGTACTGATTCCAGACTGAGCTTCAAAGACACACTTCCCATGGGAAAGAGGAAGAGGACTTGGTTTTTCTCTGTGTGAGTGCAGAGATGGACAATTTGCTGAGGAGCTGGGTCATGTTGGGGGGGGCATTGCCATTTGTTCAAAAGGCATACAAAGGAGCCACCCCATCAAAAGAAGGGAATATTGACATTTGCAGCAACATGGAAGGTGGAATATTGAGTAAAATGATTCAGACAGACATAGACAAATACTGTATGATATCACTTGTAGAATCTAAACATACTGCAAAGTAGAGAATATGATAAAAATGGAGGTGCACAGATATAGAGAAGCATCTACAGGTTAGAGGCGCAGAGGGGAAGAGGGAGGGGAAATACAGAGGTGGGGGTGTGGGAGCCACGCAGTGTTAGTTATGTGGAAAATGAGCTCAGGTATCCATTGTAGAACATGGAGAATAAAGCCAGGATTTTGTCATACCTATAAATGGAAAGCAAGCTTTAACAATTGTATAATCAGAAAGAAAAGGAAAGAAAAACGGGGGAGGAAGGAGGGAAGAAATGAAGGAAAAGAATAGCGCTTTTGGAGGTAGAAAAGCCAATACTGATTAGGCCCTTTTTGGCAAAAGAATCTATTTTATTTTATTTTATTTATTTTAATTGGTGGGTAATTACTGTGAGTCGAGCAGAAGTAACACAGCTTAGATTAGGTGTAGGCCTTCCTACTTGGTTAGATCATCAGGTAGCTTTCGCTTAACACTGACCACTGTTTGCCAATTAGGACCAGTTAGGTTTCACTTAACACTGACTGATGTTTGCCAATTAGGAAATTAGGAACGGGATGGAAACACCCAGGAAAGTCCTGCACACGCGAATATTGACCAATGAAATTGCTTTGCAAACGTGTGACCAATCCGCTTCTCACCCTATAAATTTGTGTAACAGCTTGGGCTCTCTGACTCGCACCACTGCTTTGGTTGCAGGCGGAGAGTCCTGGCTCGAGTCAGTAATAAACTTCCCTTCCTGCGAGTTGCATTGTCTTGGAGGCCTTCTCTCTTCCCACTCGGGGATTCGGACATCAGGCATAACATTTGGGGGCTCGTCCAGGATCCCTTTACCCGGGGAAGACAACACTTCCAGGACAGAGGGGAAGGATAGGTAATAGCACCGGTGCTCAGGAAAACTCAGGGGGCCCAAAAACCCAGCGCTGTGTTGTCAGCTGTCCGTGTGTTTGTCTTTGGCTCTCTGTGTCTGTGTGTGCCGGCATTGTCTCAGGCAGGACAGGAAGTGCAGAGTAATTCCAGGGCCCTGCTGTAAAGCAGGAAGGTATGTGGCACAGGAAGTCCAGAGTAATTCCAGGGCCCTGCTGTAAAGCAGGAAGGTATGTGGCACAGGAAGTCCAGAGTAATTCCGGGGCCCTGCTGTGAAGCAGGAAGGTATCTGGGCAGGAGAAAGCTTTCTCCAGCCGGCTAAAGGCCGAGGCCAGTGAGCGTGCTGGAAGGCAGTCGGCTCTGTGGGAAGGAAAGTTCCTCTCCTGATCCCGAGTCTGGTCAGGGGGCCCAAAAACCCAGCGCTGTGTTGTCGGCCGACATTTGTCAGTCCGTGTGTTTGTCTTTGGCTCTCAGTGTTTTTCCGTGTTTGAGTGTGTGCTGGCATTGTCTCTGGTTCAATTCCCACTCTTTTCAGGAGTTTCAGTGAACAAGCGAGCAGTTGTGGGGGCAATTGATGTGTCCCGGCCAGGGCTCTAGTTATTGATGAGTTATCCAGGGCTCTGGCTGTCTCTGTAGGCCCTACAATAAATGAGCCTCAATAACTAGAGCCCAACCAGGTGAAACTCTCCTTTCACTACGATTGTCAGCAGCTGTTACAGGAGCGAATTCTGGCAGAAGCATGGAAACGGGTCCCAGGGGCCAACAGGAGGCCAACCGCCCAGCCTCATCTCCTGGACGAGGGGTTTCCTCTGTTGCGGCCTAACTGGGATTTTGAGCGAGCGGAAGGTAAGGAGCATCTCCGAGTGTACCGCCAGACTCTGATGGCTGGCCTGCGGGCCCCAGCAAGAAAGCCAACAAATTTGGCAAAGGTAAATTTAGTCAGGCAAGAGCCCACTGAGAGCCCGACAGCCTTCCTAGAGAGGCTAATGGAAGCTTTCAGGCAACATACACCTATGGATCCCCAGGCTGAGGAGTCATGTACTGCAGTTCTGTTAGCGTTTGTAAATCAGGCAGCCCCAGATATTAGGAAGAAATTACAAAAGATAGAGAGATTGGGAGAACAGACGATTCAGGATTTATTGAAAGCAGCCGAAAAGGTATTTAATAATAGGGAGACCCCAGAAGAAAGGGCAGAACGAATTCGACGGGAGGAAAGGGAATTAGCTGAGAAGATCAGGAAGGAAGATAGAGAATATAGAATGAGGGAAAACTGGAAGAACCAGAGGGAGCTAGCCCAGATTATGGGAGAAAAACATTTTATTGGCATACAGCTGCTGGTAGTAGTCTCTTATGATCCTTTGTATTTCAGTGTTGTCTTTTGTGATCTCTCCATTTTCATTTCTAATTTTGTTAATTTGGTTCTTCTCTCTTTGTTTCTTAATGAGTCTTGTCAATTTTGTTTATTTTTTCAAAAAACCAGCTTTTAGCTTTGTTGATTTTTGCTATGGTCTCTTTAGTTTCTATTGCACTTATTTCTGCCTTAATTTTTAAGATTTCTTTCCTTCTACTAACCCTGGGGTTCTTCATTTCTTCCTTCTCTAATTGCTTTAGGTGTAGAGTTAGGTTATTTATTTGGCTTTTTTCTTGTTTCTTGATGTAAGCCTGTAATGCTATGAACCTTCCCCTTAGGCAGGGCTTTTACAGTGTCCCATAGGTTTTGGGTTGCTGTGTTTTCATTTTCATTTGTTTCTATACTATTTTGATTTCTTTTTTGATTTTCTTCTATGATTTGTTAGTTATTCAGAAGCGTGTTATTTAGCCTCCATCTGTTTGAATTTTTAACAATTTTTTTCCTGTAATTGAGATCTAATCTTACTGCACTGTGGTCAGAAAAGATGACTGGAATGATTTCAATTTTTTGAATTTTCCAAGACTAGATTTATGGCCCAGGATGTGATCTATTCTGGAGAAGGTTCCGTGTGCACTTGAGAAAAAGGTGAAGTTGATTGTTTTGGGGTGAATGTTCTATAATATCAATTAGGTCTAGCTGGTCATTAGTCATTTAAGTTTGTGTTTCCTTGTTAATTTTCTGTTTAGTTGATCTATCCATAGTTGTGAGTGGGGTAATTAAAGTCTCCACTATTATTGTGTTACTATTAATTTCTCTTTCATACTCGTTTGTGTTTGCCGTACATATTGCGGCTTCCTATGTTGGGTGCATATATATTTATAATTGTTATATCTTCTTCTTGGATTGATCCTTTGATCATTATGTAGTGTCCTTCTTTGTCTCTTTTCACAGCCTTTATTTGAAAGTCTATTTTATCTGATATGAGTATTGCGACTCCTGCTTTCTTTTGGTCTCCATTTGCATGAAATATTTTTTTCCAGCCCTTCACTTTAGTCTGTATGTGTCTCTTGTTTTGAGGTGGGTCTCTTGTAGACAGAATATATAGGGGTCTTATTTTTTTATATCCATTCAGCCAATCTTGTCCTTTTTTTTTTTTTCACAGTGACAGACCCAATTATTTACTTTATCAAACAACCAACTAGCCATCATAGAAACAAGATTTATTGACTGTTTACTAGGTGCGAAGTTCTCGGTTTGACAGTTATCACAGACTATCACATTGAATCCCAATAGTAACTTTCTGAGGTAGGTGATACTATTTTTCAGGTTTTTATAGATGAGGAAATGGGATTTAGCAAGTTTAAGGAACTTTCCTGAGGTCACACAGTTTGTAAGCAAAATGCAAATTTGCTTCCTTTATACCAGGGTCTGAGCCATCAGAGGAACAATTGTGTTATCACTAAGAGAACCTGTGATTCCTGAGGCCATATCAGCAGAAGTGTTGTTAAACAACATTGGATTGGTTGGGGCATCCAACCCATTTACATTTAAGGTAATTATTGATAGGTGTGGTCCTGTTGCCATTTACTTTGTTCTTTTGGGTTCACGTTTATACAACCTTTCTGCATTTCCTGTCTAGAGAAGATCCTTTAGCATTTGTTAAACAGCTGGTTTGGTGGTGCTGAATTCTCTCAGCTTTTGCTTATCTGTAAAGTTTTTGAATTCTCCTTCATATCTGAATGAGATCTTTGCTGGATACAGTAATCTAGGTTGTAGGTTATTCTCTTTCATTACTTTCAGAACGTCCTGCCATTCCCTTCTGGCCTGGAGGGTTTCTATTGATAGATCAGCTGTTATGCTTATGGGAATCCCTTTGTGTGTTATTTGTTGTTTCTCCCTTGCTGCTTTTAATATCTGTTCTTTGTGTTTGATCTTTGTTAATTTGATTAATATGTGTCTTGGGGTGTTTCGCCTTGGGTTTATCCTGTTTGGGACTCTCTGGGTTTCTTGGACTTGGGTGGCTATTTCTTTCCCCATTTTAGGGAAGTTTTCAGCTATTATCTCCTCGAGTATTTTCTCATGGCCTTTCTTTTTGTCTTCTTCTTCTGGGACTCCTATGATTCGAATGTTGGGGCGTTTCACATTGTCCCAGAGGTCCCTGAGGTTGTCCTCATTTCTTTTGATCCTTTTTTCTTTTTTTCTCTCTGCTTCATTTATTTCCACCATTTTATCTTCTACCTCACTTATCCTATCTTCTGCCTCCGTTATTCTACTCTTGGTTCCCTCCAAGTGTTTTTGATCTCATTCATTGCATTATTCATTTTTAATTGACTCTTTTTTATTTCTTCTAGGTCTTTATTAAACATTTCTTGTATCTTTTCAATCTTTGTCTCCAGGCTATTTATCTGTAACTCCATTTTGTTTTCAAGATTTTGGATCATTTTTTATCATTATTCTAAATTCTTTTTCAGGTAGATTCCCTATCTCCTCCTCTTTTGTTTGACTTGGTGGGCATTTTTCATGTTCCTTTACCTGTTGGGTATTTCTTTGCCTTTTCATCTTGTTTAGATTGCTGTGTCTGGAGTAGGCTTTCTGTATTCTGGAGGTCTGTGGTTCCTTTTTATTGTGGAGGATTTACCCAGTGGGTGGGGTTAGATGATTGACTTGTCAAGATATCCTGGTTAGGGGAGCTTGCGTCAGTGTTCTGGTGCGTGGAACTTGATTTCTTCTCTTTGGAGAGCAATGGAGTGCCCAGTAATGAGTTTTGAGATGGGTCTATGTGTTAGGTGTGACCTTGGGCAGCCTGTATGTTGACGTTCAGGGCTATTCCTGCGTTGCTGGAGAATTTGCGTGGTATGTCTTGCAGAAAAAAAAAAGGCAGGCCCTAAAGAAAGATCAGTGAGCCTACTGCAAAGAACAGGGGCACTGGAAGAACGAGTGCCCTAAGAAGGACCTGAGGAGAGGTATGACCCAGAGAGAGAATCTCCCCTGGAACTCGAGTTTTATATGCGGGGGAAGACAGTGACTAGGGGAGTCAAGACTCGGCACCCCTCCCTGAGTCCTGAGTGTATGTTGGATAATCGCAGTCATGAGGAACTGGAAAATTCTGCTGCCTATTAGCCTGTCAAATGTAGACTTTGTACCTCTCTATGGTGGAGATCAGACCCAGAAAGTTCTTGCTCTTTTGCACCTGAGGACTCACTCACAGCTGTGGTGCTTTACCTTGCTGATGGTGGGCTATTGATGATATTGTGAAAACATCTGTCCCTTCTAGAGAGGGGCTTAAGCAGGTGAGAACTCTTGGGGAGAGAGTGGTTAAAGCAGGAAATGGAGAGAAATGAGATCCCATTCCTGTGTCATAGCAGTACTGATTATGCTAAGATTCTGTGCACACGGGAACAAGGAACCAAGGGGAAGAGCCAGGGCAACACTGGAAGATAGATTTCACTGAACTAAGGCCAGGCAAGTATGGGTATTGCTATAAGTTGGTTCTGGTAGATAACTTCTCATGATGAGTGGAAGTCTTCCCCACTAAGGGAGAGACAGCAATAGTGGTTGCTAAAAAGATCTTAGAGGAGATAATGCTTAGGTATGGGCTGTCGGTGACTATGGGCTCTGATAACGGACCTGCCATTGTGGGCCAGATTGTACAAGGGTTGGCCCAAGCTCTGGGGACAAAATGGAAGTTACATTGTGAATATAATCCCAAGAGCTCAGGACAGGTTGAGAGGATGAATCGGACCCTAAAAGAAACTTTGACAAAGTTGGCAATAGAGACTGGCAGGGACTGGGTGACCCTCCTTCCCTTCGCACTCTTTCAGGCACGTAACACCCCTTATAAGCTGCCCTTAAAACCTAGACGGAAAGGCCCTTGTGTTGTTCTCCGTGCCACTCCTACGGGGTTGGACCCTGGGTTCACTGCAATCACGTGCGGCAAGCAACATTGGAAGAACAGGAAATGAAAGAGGAGTCCTCACCCGTACTGAAACTCGTCCGCCGGGAGGTCTCCTAGTTCTCCTGCTGATCAGTGATGGGAAGACTCATGAGCTGCTCAAAGAGACCTCAGGAATCCACCCTCCTGGGTCCACTTATAGTGTCAGTGGCCCAAGATGGAAAAGAGGAAGATTCCTCTACTTGAACAACAGACAGGGGGGAATGTGAGGCGAGCAGAAGTAACGCAGCTTAGATTAGGAGTAGGCCGTCCTACTTGATAAGATTATCAGGTAGCTTTCAGTTAACACTGGCCACTGTTGCCAATTAGGATGAATTAGCTTTCACTTAACACTGACCGATGTTTGTCAATTAGGAAATTAGAAATGGGGCGGAAACCCCCAGGAAAGACCCACGCGCACGAAAGTATTGACCAATGAAATTGCTTTGCAAACGTGTAACCAATCCGCTTCTCACTCTATAAATTTGTGTAACTGCTTGGGCTCGGGGCTCTCTGACTCACACCACTGCATTGGTTGCGGGCAGAGACTTCTGGCTCGAGTCAGTAATAAACTTCCCTTCCTACTAGTTGCATTGTCTTGAAGGCCTTCTCTTCCCACTCGGGGATTCGGACACCGGGCATAACAATTACTTTACAATATTGTGGTGCATTTGGCCATACATTGAGATGAATCAGCCATGGGACTACATGTA
This sequence comes from Cervus canadensis, assembly GCF_019320065.1. NCBI lineage: Eukaryota > Metazoa > Chordata > Mammalia > Artiodactyla > Cervidae > Cervus > Cervus canadensis. The sequence continues at coordinate 935,558 of NC_057419.1, read as the reverse complement.
TTCCCCATCCTGATTCCCCCTCTCACATCTCTCCCCATCCCATCCTTCTGGGTCAGCCAAATGCACCAGCCGTGAGCACCCTGTCTTATGCATCGAACATGGACTGGCTATCACTTTCAAATATGATAATATACAGGTTTCAATGCTATTCTCTCAGATCATCCCACCCTCGCCGTCTCCCACAGAGTCCAAAAGACTATTCTATAAATCTGTGTCTCTTTTGCTGTCTCCCATATAGGGTTATCATCTCTATCTTTCTAATTCAATATATATGCCTTAGTATAGTTTATTGGTGTTTTTCTTCCTGACTTACTTCGCTCTGTATAATAAGCTCCAGTTTCATCCACCTCATTAGAATGGATTCACATGTGTTCTTCTTAATGGCTGAGCAATATTTCACTGTGTCTATGTACCACAGCTTTCTTACCTATTTGTCTGCTGATGGAAATCTAGGTTGATTCCATGCCCTGCTTATTGTAAACAGTGCTGTGATGAACATTGGGGCACACGTGTGTTTTTCAAGTCTGGGTGAATCACAATTTGAATAGGAGAAACCACGATGACTCTTAGCATGTTAGTGGTAAACCCTGCACATGAGTTTGGCTGAAGAAGTGGGACAAAAGTTAGAGATGGTTGTTTCGAACTGGCTGAGAGTGCTCAGATGGACATGTGTGGTGCTGTCCTGCTTGGGGACATCTCTGGTTGCTCTGTTCTCACCAGCAACGGAGGATTTTTCTTCCTTGCTTTCATTTCCCTTGTCTCCTTTTCTCCCTCTTTCCTCCCTACCTGCCTTTCTTTCACAAACTTTCAATATGTTGTGCTCTGATGTGCTTCGTTGCTCAGCCGTGTCGGACTCTTTTTGACCCCATGGACTGTAGCCCGCCAGGATCCTCTGTCCATGGGGATTCTCCAGGCAAGCATCCTGGAGCAGGCTGCCATTCCCCCCTCCAGGGGATCTTCCCAACCCAGGGATTGAATCCTGGTCTCCAATGGTGCAGGTGGGTATTTGTTTTTTTACTGTCTGAGCCATCAGGAATCCCTTAAAATAGGCTTCATCTAACATTATGTTTTTCATATCTTTAAGATCAAATGGGGTCTATTTTAGGATTTAAATGTCTCTCCTTACTTTTAGAACACACAAAACACTGTTCTTCCAAGTATCTTAATGTCTCTGTCTGCAATTACTAAATTCTAGGCAACTTCTGCTTGCGTTTCAGATCTCAAGGGAATTTTTGTATGATTTTTCTTACCTTCGTGAGCTTTAACATGTTCTTAATGTGGTTCCGGTTTAGTTCCATGCTCTTCTTCTGAATTGGTTGCTCATGTCTTTAAACATGTCTTCATGAATTTAAAGGCCACTGGTACATCTTTCATATAAAGTGTTGGCTCATGCCTCTTGCCCATTTTTCTTTCAGGTGTTAAGATCTAACAATTCTAAGAGTCATCTTTTGGGTTTGCTTATGGCGTGCTTTTTCTACCTCTTAAAATATTCAGCAGTGTGATGGACCGTGGGTGAGTAGGAAACAAGTGGGCACCACGATTTGAACACTTCACAGGAAAGCCAGGAAGACCCACTAAGCCAAAAAACTGTTCCCAGGGATGCACCTCAGGCTGGTTGACCCTACAAGTCAATTGGAAAAATGAGGACTGAGGTAGCACACAATCCATTCCCCTTTCTTCCAGAGCCAACCAGCTCAATGAGAGACCATGGGAACTAGATGCACAGGACAGGATGACTCATTGTTTCGTCCAAGAAGCTGGAAACTTGTGGCAGCTGCTCATGGAAATGAATTCCACCATGGTGTTGGCTGTGAGGTAAAGTCCAAGGGAGCTTCCAACAAGAAAACAAGATGAGAAAAGAGATTTGTGAGGGCACGTGTTGAGAAGACCTTTGCACACAAGGCTCACACAGCTCTGGGCAAGCTCCACCCCTTGCTGGGAATAATAATCAGCCGCTGGTGGGCATTTCCTGCATGGGATCCCCCAGCACAACCTGAAGCATGCATTTATCTGCCCCTTTCCCATCACTTTGTTCAAACACAAGCCTGGGTAATACTCCTAGTGAGGTGACCCTGAGTCCTAGACTTGAAACGAGACAGTTCTGTGTGAAGAAAGGGCAAGTGTATTCACTGCATTCTCACAGCCTGAAGAAAAGAGTTTCCAACTGGAGACCAGAAAATGAAGGCGAGCTCTGGGTACACTGAGAAAAGGAGGCGGGATGAAAAGTTTTCTGTCGGCTGGCCCAGAAGTCAATGGGCTTCAAGGTGCATTAAGACCACATTGCAGTATGAACCTGCAATGATTCTCGCTTCCACAGACACTTAAACATAACCTGTTGTCATGGAGGGAATTTAGGCAAGATATGAAAACCTAGATAATGGTGAAAGCTTAGAGAGAACAGAATGAACTCCCGAGGAGTGTGGCTGTGGGGGAAGGTTTGGAGGAGATGTACTCTGCTTGTTGTGTGACTCATCATAGTTGACATAGAGGTGAGGGTGGCATGTGAGTTTGGAGGCCTCTTTAAGGCATTACAAATGCCTCATTTCATCTGAATTGCTAGCCATTCTCTACTAGACATATAAGGATGGTGCTTTGGTATGTCAAAGCTCACCCACGGTCACCATTGGCTGGGGAAGAGATTTGCTGACCTCATAAACCATGAGGGTCAGGCTCCATGGGGATGCATATATATAGGGGTGCTCAGGGGCCCTGAGCAGACCACTGTGAGTCCTCCATATGACTGAGGTGACTGGGAAGCCACAAGGCTCCAGAGTAGTTATGGAACACAAAGCTCCTGTTACCCAGGAGAAGATGAAGACGTCCTATCAATTGAGGTCCAGAAAAAATATCAAGGTGAGCTGAACCCAGCCAAACTTTTCTTGCCCATCTACCCCACTCCAAAAGACACCCTCCACTGTCCGTGCCTGGCACATAACCTTTCTCTGCTCACACCCCTTCTACTGAAGCCATTGTTCCCACATGTCTTCACACTCTTCCCTAAACCAGTGCCATTCTTTGCTCCCTCTCTTATTTTCTCCAGGTGGCCTGGGTAACCGTGAGGGTGAATAGTCCGATTCCAACAAAGCTGCACAAGAAAATTTCTCAGAAAAATCCAACCACAAAAAAGGTTAAGAAAATCAGATGCTCAAATCTCTGTAGCCAGAGTTCCAAGGCAAATGAACAGTTGAATCACAAGGAATTAGAGGAGGTCCCAGAGACCATGGAGAACCCTGCCATTCCAGTCAATCAGAAGGAACCAGAGGAGGTCCCAGAGACCATGGAGACCCCTGACATTCCAGCTAATCAGAATGAATCAGAGGAGGTCCCAGAGACCATGGAGACACCTGCAATTCCAGTGAATCAGAATGAACCAGAGGAGGTCCCACAGACCATGGAGACCCCCGCCATTCCAGTTAATCAATACGAACCAGAAATGGTCCCTGAGACCATGGAGACCCCTGCCATTCCAGCTGGACCAGTGCACAGCCAGAGACTTTGGGTCATGGCTAGAGACCTCAGAAATGCTTGAGGGTTTCACCGCTGAGTACTGGCCAAAAGTACAGATGCTGAATATTATAGCAATGGCATTCACTAATAACAAAAATAAAATAAAATCAAGATGATGTGAAATTATATTTGTCTCTGAGTTCACTGATAGTGGGGGGCAGAGAGGGCAGGGAAGGGATAAGTGTGTGAGGAGGGAGGGAGATGGCTTCTGTGGAGTTGGAGATGGGACCAGAAGATCCAGGATGCCAGAAAGTAGGGGGAAGAACTGGTTGCAGACTGAGCTTCAAAGACACACTTCCCATGGGAGAAGAGGAAGAGGACTTGGAGTTTCTCTGTGTGAGTGCAGAGATGGCCACTTCGCTGGGGAGCTGTGTCGTGTGTGGGGGGGTAGTGCCATTTGTTAAAAAGGCATACAAAAGAGCTGCCCCATCAAAAGAATGGAATATTGACATTTGCAGCAACATGGACGATAGAATATTGAGTAAAATAACTCAGACAGAGATTGACAAATACTGTATGATATCACTTATAGAATATAAACGTACCACAAACTAGAGAATATGATAATAATGGAGGTGGACAAATATAGAGAAGCATCTACTGGTTACCAGCGGGGAGGGGAAGAGGGCGGGGCAATACAGAGGTGGGGGAGTGGGAGGCACACAGTGATAGTTAGGTGGAAGATGAGCGCAGGGATGCATTGTACAACATGGAGAATAAAGCCAGGACTTTGTCATAACTATAAACGGAAAGCAAGCTTTAACAATTGTATAATCAGAAAGAAAAGGAAAGAAAGAGGGGGGAGGAAGGAAGGAAGAAAGGAAGGAAAAGAAGGACATTTTTGGAGGTCAAAAAGTCAATACTGATTAGTCCCTTTTTATCAAAGGATTCTATTTTATTCTATTTTATTTATTTCAATTAGTGGGTATTTACTTACAATATTTTGGTGGTTTTTTGCCGTACATTGACATGAATCAGCCATCGGAGTACATGTGTTCCCCATCCTGATTACACCTCACATCTTCCTCCCAATCCAATCCCTCTGGGTCAGCCCAGTGAAACAGTCCTGGGCACCCAGTCTTATGCATTAAACATGAACTGGCTATCCATTCACATATGATAATATACATGTTTCAATCTTATTCTCTCATATCATTCCACCCTTGCCATCTCCCACAGAGCCTAAAAGACTGTTCTGTAAATCTGTATCTCTTTTGCTGTCTCCATATAGGGTTATCATCTCCATCTTCCTAAATTCAATATATATGCCTTAATATAGTTATTGGTGTTTTTCTTTCTGACTTAATTTGCTCTGTATAATAGGCTCCAGTTTCATCAACCTCATTAGAATGCATTCACATGTGTTTTCAATGGCTGAGCTATATTCCATTCTGTCTCTGTACCACAGCTTTCTTACCCATTTTTCTGCTGATGGACATCTAGGTTGCTTCCATGCCCTGCTTATTGTAAACACTGCTGTGATGAAAATTGGGGCACACTTGTCTTTCTCAGTTTTGAGTGAATCAGGATTTGAATGAGGAGAAACCATGATGACTATTAGCCTGTTAGTGGTAAACCTTGCACATGAGTTTGGTTGAAGGAGTGGGACAAAAGGTGGAGATGGTTGTTTCAAACCGGCTGAGAGTGCTCAGATAGACATGTGTGGTGCTGTCCTGCTGGGGGACATCTCTGGTTGCTCTGTTCTCACCAGCAACAAAGGATTTTCTTTCCTTCCTTTCATTCCCTTATTTCCCTTTCTCCCTCTTTCCTCCCAACCTGAATTTCTTTCACAAACATTCAATGTGCTGTGCTGTGCAGTGCTTCGTTTTAGTCTTGTCCAACTCTATGTAAACCCATGGAGTGTAGCCCGCAAGGCTCCTCTGTCCATGGGGATTCTCCAGGCAAGCATCCTGTAGCAGGCTGCCATTCCCTCCTCCAAGGGGATCTTCCCAAGCCAGGGATTGAATCCTGGTCTATCATGTTGCAGGTGGGATTTTTTTTTTTTTTTTTTTTTTTTTTTACTATCTGAGCCGTCAGGAAACCTTTAAAGTGGGCTTCGTCTGACATTATGTTTTTCAAATCTGTAAGATCAAATGGGGTCTATTTTATGATTTCCATGACACTCCTTATTTTTACAACACACAGAACACATTTATTCCAAGTATCCTAATGTCTCTTTCTGCAGTTCCTAAAATCTATGACACTTCTGCCTGAGTTTCAGTTCTCAAGGGAATTTTAGTATGATTTCTCGTACCTTCATTAGATTTAATATGTTCTTAATGTGGTTCGGGTCTAGTTCCATACTCTTCTTGTGAATTGGCTGCTCATGCCTTTAAACATGTCTTCATAAATTTAAAGGCCAGTGATACATCTTTCTTATAAAGTGTAGGCTCGTGCCTCTTGCCCATTTTTCTATCACGTTTTAAGATCTTCTCACAATTCTAAGAGTCATCTTTTGGGTTTGATTACAGCATGCTTTTTCTACCTCTTAAAATGTTCAGCAGTGTGATGGACCCTGGGTGAGTAAGCAACAAATGGAAAACAGGATGTGAACACTTCACAGGAAATCCAGGAAGACCCATTAAGCCAACAAACTGTCCCCAGGGGTGCACCTCAGGCTGGTTGACCCTAAGAGTCAATTGGAAAAACGAGGACTGAGGTGGAGCACACAATCCATTCCCCTTTCCTCCAGAGCCAACCAGCTCAATGAGAGACCATGGGAACTAGATGCACAGGACAGGATGACTCAGTGTTTCATCCAAGAAACTGGAAGCTTGTGGCAGCTGCCCATGGAAATGAATTCCACATTGATTTTGGCTGTGAGGTAAGCTCAAAGGCAACTTCCAGCAAGAAAACAAGATGAGAAAAGAAATTTGTAATGGCACGTGTTGAGAAGGCCTTTGCACACAAGGCTTACACAGCTCTGGGCAAGCTCCACCCCTTGCTGGGAATACTAATCAGCCGCAGGTGGGCATTTCCTGCATGGGATCCCCCAGCACAACCTGAAAGATGCATTTCTCTGCCCCTTCCCCATCACCCTGTTCAAACCCAAGTCTGGATAATACTCCTACTGTGGTGACCCGGAGTGCTAGACTTGAAACGAGACAGCTCCATGTGGAGCAAGGGCAAGTGTATTCACTGCATTCTCATAGCCTGAAAAAAAGGGTTTCCGACTGGAGACCAGAAAATGCAGGCGAGCCGGGAACACTGGGACAAGGAGACGGGATGGAAAGGTTTCTGTAGGCTAGCCCAGAATTCAGTGGGCTTCAAGGTGCATTAAGACCATATTGCAGGACGAACGAGCAATGATTCTAGCTTCCACAGACACTTAAACACAACCTAGTTGTTATGGAGGGAATTTTAGCAAGATATGAAAAGGTAGAAAATGGTGAAAGTTGAGAGAGTACAGAATGAATGCTGGAGGAGTTGGCTGTGGGACAAGGTTTGGAAGAGATGCACTCTGCCTGCTGTGTGACCCATCACAGTTGACATAGAGGGGAGGGTGGCAGGTGTGTTTGGAGGCTCCTTGAGGGCATTACTATTGCCTCTTTTCTCTTGGCAAACCATCTGAATTGCTCCCTATCCTTCGCTAAACATGTCAGAATGGGGCTTTGTGATGTCAAAGCTCACCCAGGGCCACCATTGGCTGGGAAAGACACTTGCTGACCTCATAAAGTATGAGGCTCCATGGAGACGGGTATGTATAGGGTTGCTCAGGGGCCCTGAGCAGACCACTGTGAGTCCTCCAAATGATTGAGGTCCCTGGAAGCCTCAAGGCTCCAGAGTAGTTATGGAACACCCACCTCCTGTTACCCAGGAGAAGATGAAGACCTCCTATCTATTGACGTCCAGAAGAAAATGTAAAGGTGAACTGAACCCATCCAACCTCCTCTAGCCTATTGACACCACCCCAGAAGACACCCTCCCCTGTCCTTGCCTGGCACATAACCGTTCTTTGCCCACACCCCTTCTGAAGCCATCGTTCCCACCTGTCTATACACTCTTCCCCAAACCAGTGCCATTCTAGCTCCCTGTCTTGTTTTCTCTAGGTGGCCAGTGTAACTGTCAAGGTGAATAATCCAATTCCAGCAAAGCTGCCCAAGAAAACTTCTCTGAAAACTCCCACCACAAAAAGCTTAAGAAAATCAGATGCTCAAAGCTCTGTAGCCAGAGTTCCAAGGCGAATGAACAGCTGAATCAGAAGGAACCAGAGGAAGTCACAGAAACCATGGAGACCCTTGCCATTCCAGGTAATCAGAAGGAACCAGGGGAGGTCCCAGAGACCATGGAGACCACTGACTTTTCAGCTTATCAGAATGATTCAGAGGAGCTCCCAGAGACCATGGAGACCACTGCATTTCATTTAATCAGAATGAACCAGAGGAGGTCCCAGAGACCATGGATGACCCTGCCATTCCACGTGGACCACTGGACAGCCAGTGAATTCGGGCCATGGCTAGACACCTCAGAAATGTTTGGGGGAATGGCCCCTGAGTACTGGCCAAAAGTACAAATGCTGAATATTATAGCAACTGCATACACTAATAATGAAAATAAAATAAAATCAAGCTGATGTGAAATTATGTTTGTCTCTGAGTTCTCTGATAGTTGGGGCAGTAGGGCAGGGAAGGGCTAAGTGTGTGAGGATGGACGGAGATGGCATCTATGGAGTTGGAGATGGGACCAGTAGGTCCAGGTTGCCAGAAAGTAGGGGGAGAAACTGGTTCCAGACTGAGCTTCAAAGACACACTTCCCATGGGAGAAGAGGAAGAGGACTTTGAGTTTCTCTGTGTGAGTGCAGAGATGGACACTTAGCTGGGGAGCTGTGTCGTGTGTGCAGGGGCAGTGCCATTTGTTCAAAAGACATACAAAGGAGCTGCCCTATCAAAAGAATGGAATATTCACATTTGCAGGAACATGGAAAGTAGAATATTGAGTAAAATATCTCAGACAGAGATAGACCAATATTGCATGATATCATTTATAGAATGTAAACACACCACAAAGTAGAAAGTATGATAAAAATGGAAGTGCACAAATATAGAGAAGCATCTACTGGTTACCAGCGGCAAGGGGAATAGGGCGGGTAATACAGAGGTGGGGGAGTGGGAGGCACGCAGTGATAGTTAGGTGGAAAATGAGTTCAGGGATTCATTGTACAACATGGGGAATAGAGCCAGGACTTTGTCATAACTATAAATGGAAAGCTAGCTTTACCAGTTGTATAATCAGAAAGAAAAAGAAAGAAAGAAGGTGGAACAAGGAGGTAAGAAAGGAAGGAAAAGAATGGCGTTTTTGGAGGTCAAAAAGTTAATACTGATTAGGCCCTTTTTATCACGGGATTCTATTTTATTTTATTTTTTTTATTTTAATTGGTGTGTATTTACTTAACAATATTGTGGTGGTTTTTGCCATACATTGACATGAATCAGCCATGGGAGTACATGTATTCCCCATCCTGTTTCCCCCTCACATCTTCCTCCCAATCCCATCCCTGTGGGTCAGCCCAGTGAATCAGTCCTGGGCACCCTGTCTTATGCATCGAACATGGACATGCTATCCCTTTCACATATGACAATATACATGTTTCAATGGTATTCTCTCAGAACATCTCACCCTCGCTGTCTCCCTCAGAGTCCAAAAGACTTTTCTGTAAATCTGTGTCTCTTTTGCTGTCTCCCATATAGGGTTATCATCTCCATCTTCCTAAATCAATATATATGCCTTAGTATAGTGTATTGGTGTTGTTCTTTCTGACTTACTGTGCTCTCTATAATAGGCTCCAGTTTCATCCATCTCATTAGAATGGATTCAAATGTGTTCTTTTTAATGGCTGAGCAATATTCAATTGTGTCTATGTACAACAGCATTCTTACCCATTTGTCTTCTGATGGACATATAGGTAGCTTCCATGTCCTGGTTATTGTAAACAGTGCTGTGATGATCATTGGGGCACACATGTCTGTTTCACTTCTTGTTGAATCAGAATTTGAATCAGTAGAAACCATGATGACTATTAGCCTGTTAGTGGTAACCCTGCACATGTGTTTGGTTGAAGGAGTGGGTCAAAAGTTAGATGGTTGTTTCAAACCGGCTGGGAGTGTTCAGATGGGGATGTGTGGTGCTGTCCTGCTGGGGGACATCTCTGGTTGCTCTGTTCTCACCAGCAAGGATGACTTTCTTTCCTTCCTTTCATTTCCCTTGTTTCCCTTTCTCACTCTTTCCTCCCTACCTGAATTTCTTTCACAAACATTCAATGTGCTGCGCTGTGTTGTGCTTCATTGTTCAGCCATGTCCAACTCTTTGTGACCCCATGGACAATAGCTTGCCAGGGTCCTCTGTCCATGGGGATTCTCCAGGCAAGCATACTGGAACAGGCTGTCATTCCCCCCTCCAGGGGATCTTCCCACCCCAGGGATTGAATCCTGCTCTCCCGTGTTGCAGGTGGTTTTTTTTTGTTTTGTTTTGTTTTTTTACTCTCTGAGCCATCAGGAAACCCTTAAAATGGGCTTCATCTGACACTATGTTTTTCATATCTGTAAGAAAAAATGGGGTCTATTTTGTGATTTCCATGACTCTCCTTATTTTTGGAAAACAAAAAACACATTTATTCCAGGTATCCTAATGTCTCTGTCTGCAATTACTCATCTATGCCACTACCGGCTGCGTGTCAGATCTCAAGGGAATTTTAGTATGATTTTTCTTACCTTCGTGAACTTTAACATGTTCTTAACGTGGTTCGGGGTTAGTTCCATACTCTTCTTGTGAATTGGCTGCTCATATCTTTAAACATGTCTTCATAAATTTAAAGGCCAGTGATATATTTTTCTTACAAAGTGTTGGCTAGTGCCTCTTGCCCATTATTCTTTCAGGTGTTAAGCTCTTCTAAAATCTCTAAGAGTTCTCTTTTCGGTTTGCTTATGGCTTGCTTTTTCTACCTCTTAAAATATTCAGCAGTGTGATGGACCCTGGGTGAGTAAGCAACAAGTGGACACCACGATTTGAACACTTCACAGGAAACCCAGGAAAACCCATTAAGCCAACAAACTGTCCCCAGGGATGCACCTCAGGCTGGCTGACCCTACGAGTCAATTGGAAAAATGATGACTGAGGTGGAGCACACAATCCATTCCCCTTTCCTCCAGAGCCAACCAGCTCAATGAGAGACCATGGGAAATAAGTGCACAGGACAGGATGACTCAGTGTTTCGTCCAAGAAGATGGAAGCTTGTGGCAGTTGCTCATGGAAATGAATTACACCTTCGTTTGGGCTGTGAGGTAGATCCAAGGCAGCTTCCAACAAGAAAACAAGATGAGAAAAGAGATTTGTGAGGGCACGTGTTGAGAAGACCTTTGCACACAAGGCTCACACAACTCTGGGCAAGCTCCACCCCTTAATGGGAATACTAATCAGCCGCTGGTGGGCATTTCCTGCATGGGATCCCCAGCACAACCTGAAACATGCATTTCTCTGCCCCTTCCCCATTACCCTGTTCAAAGCCAAGCCTGGGTAGCATTCCTAGTGAGGTGACCCTGAGTCCTAGACTTGAAACGAGACAACTCCGTGTGGATCAAGCACAAGTGTATTCACTGCATTCTCACAACCTGAAGACAAGATTTTCATACTGGAAACCAGAAAATGGAGGAGAGCTCCGGGAACACTGAGACAAGGAGGCGGGTTGGAAAGGTTTCTGTCGGCTGGCCCAGAATTCAGTGGGCTTCAAGGTGCATTAAGACCACATTGCAGGAAGAATGTGGAATGATTCTCACTTCCACAGACACTTAAACACAACCTAGTTGTCATGGAGGGAGTTTAGGTAAGATACGAAAATCTAGATAATGGTGAAAGCTGAGAGAGAACAGAAAGAATGCCTGAGGAGTGTGGCTGTGGGACAAGGTTTGGAGGAGATGCACTCTGCCTGCTGTGTGACCCATCAGAGTTGACATAGAGGTGAGGGTGGTAGGTGAATTTGGAGGCCTCTTTAAGGCATTACACATGCCTCATTTATACAAGCATATGATCTGAATTGCTCCGGATTTTCCGCTAGACATGTCAGGATGGGGCTTTGTGGTGTCAAAGCACACCCAGTGCCACCATTGGCTGGGGAAGAGACTTGCTGACCTCATAAAGCATGACGGTGAGGCTCCATGGTGACAGGTATATATAGAGGTGCTCATGGGCACTGTGAGTCCTGCAAATGACTGAGGTGACTGGGAAACCAAAAGGCTCTAGAGTAGTTATGGAACACCCACCTCCTGTTACCCAGGAGAAGATGAAGACCTCCTATCAATTGAGGTCAAGAAAAAATATCAAGATGAGCTGAACTCAGCCAAACTCCTCTTGCACATGGACCCCACTCCAAAAGACACCCTCCCTTGTCCTTGCCTGGCACATAACCCTTCTCTGACCACACCGTTTCTCCTGAAGCCATCGTTCCCATCTGTCTTCACACTCTTCCCTAAACGAGTGTCATTCTTTGCTCCCTTTCTTGTTTACTTCAGGTGGCCAGGGTAACCTTGAAGGTGAATAATTCCATTCCGGCAAAGCTGCACAAGAAAATTTCTCAGAAAACTCTCACGACATGAAAGCTTAAGAAAATCAGATGCTCACAGCTCTGTAGCCTGAGTTCCAAGGCAAATGAACAGTTGAATCAGAAGGAACCAGAGGAGGTCCCAGAGACCACGGAGAACCCTGCCATTCCAGCTAATCAGAATGAATCTGAGGAGGTCCCAGAGACCATGGAGACCCCTGCCATTCTGGTTTTCAGAATAATCAGAGGAGGTCGCAGAGACCATGGAGACCTCTGGCATTCTAGCTATTCAGAACGAACCAGAGGAGGTCACAGAGACCATGGAGACCCCTGCCATTCCAGCTGGACCAGTGGACAGCCAGTGAATTCTGGCCATGGCTAGAGACCTCAGAAATGCGCTGGGGGCTTGCCCCTGAGTACTGGCCAACAGTACAGATGATGAAAATTATTGCAACTGCATACATTAATAACAAAAGTAAAATAAAATCAAGCTGATGTGAAATTAAGTTTTTCTCTGAGTTCTCTGATGGTGGCTGGCAGAGAGGGCAGGCAAGGGATAAGTGTGTGAGGAAGGAGGGAGATGGCTTCTATGCAGTTGGAGATGGGACCAAAAGGTCCAGGTTGCCAGAAAATAGGGGGAAGAACTGGTTCCAGACTGAGCTTCAAAGACACACTTCCTATGGGAGAAGAGGAAGAGGACTTGAAGTTTGTCTGTGTGAGTGCAGAGATGGATACGTAGCTGGGGAGCTGTGTCAACTGTGGTGGTCAGTGCCATTTGTTCAAAAGGCATACAAAGGAGCTGCTCCACCAAAGAATGGAATATTGACATTTGTTGCAAAATTGAAGGTAGAATATTGAGTAAAATAACAGACAGAGATTGACAAATACTGTATGATATCACTTATACAATGTAAATATACCACAAAGTACAGCATATTATAATAATGGATGAGTACATTTATATAGAAGCATCTACTGGTTGCCAGCGGGGAGCGGAAGAGTGCGGGGCAATACAGAGTTGGGGGAGTGGGCGGCACGCGGTGATAGTTAGATGGAAGATGAGCTCAGAGATACATTGTATAACATGGGGAATAGAGCCAGACTTTGTCACAACTATAAATGGAAAGAAAGTTTAACATTTATATAATCAGAAAGAAAAGGGAAAAAAGAGCCGGGAGGAAGGAGGGAAGAAAGGAAGGAAAAGAAGGGCGTTTTTTGAGGTCAAAAAGTCAATACTGATTAGGCCCGTTTTATCAAAGGATTCTATTTTATTTTATTTTATTATTTCAATTGGTGGGTATTTACTTTACAATATTATGGTGGTTTTTGCCATACTATCACATGAATCAGCCATGGGAGTACATGTATTCCACATCCTGATTCCCCCTCACATCTTCCTCCCAATCCAATCCCTCTGGGTCAGCCCAGTGAACCAGTCCTGGGCACCCTGTCTTATGCATCGAACATGGACTGGCTATCCCTTTCACATATGATAATATACATGTTTCAATGCTATTCTTTCAGATATTCCCACCCTCGCCGTTTCCCACAGAGTTCAAAAGACTGTTCTGTAACTCTGTGTCTCTTTTGCTGTCTCCCATATAGGGTTATCATCTCCATCTTCCTAAATTCAATATATATGCCTTAGTATAGTGTATTGGTGTTTTTCTTTCTGACTTACTTCTCTCTGAATAAAAGGCTCCAGTTTCATCTACCTCATTAGAATGGATTCACATGTGTTCGTTTTAATGCTGAGCAATATTCCATTGTGTCTATGTACCACAGCTTTCTTACCCATTTGTCTGCTGATGGACTTCTAGGTTGCTTCCATGCCCTGGTTATTGTAAACAGTGCTGTGAAAAACATTGTGGCACACGTATCTTTTTCAGTTTTGAGTGAATCAGGATTTGAATGAGGAGAAACCATGATGACTATTAGCCTGTTAGCGGTAAAACCTGCATATGAGTTTGGTTGAAGGAGTGGGACCAAATTTGGAGATGGTTGTTTCAAACTGGCTGAGAGTGCTCAGATGGACATGTGTGGTGCTGTCCTGCTGGGGGACATCTCTGGTTGCTCTCTTCTCACCAACAATGGATGAATTTCTTTCCTTCCTTTCATTTGCCTTGTTTCCCTTTCTCCCTCTTTCCTCCCTACCTGAATTTCTTTCACAAGCATTCAATGTGCTGCGCTGTGTTGTGCTTCGTTGTTCAGCCATGACAACTCTTTGTGACCCCATGGACTGTAGCCTACCAGGCACCTCTGTCCATGGGGATTCTCAAGGCAAGCATACTGGAGCATGGTGTCATTCCGCCCTCCAAGGGGATCTTCCCAACCCAGGGATTCAATCCTGGTCTGCCATGTTGCAGGTGTTTTTTTGTTTTTGTTTTTGTTTTTTACTATCTGAGCCATCAGGAAATCCTTAATGGGCTTCATCTGACACTATGTTTTTTATATCTGTAATATCAAATGGGGACTATTTTAGGATTTCCATAACTTTCCTTATTTTTAGAACACAAAAAACACATTTATTCCAAGTATCCTAATGTCTCTGTCTGCAATTACTAAAATCTATGCCACTTCTGCCTGCGTTTCAGGTTTCAAGGGAATTTTAGTATGCTTTTTCTTACCTTTGTTCGATTTTATGTATTGTTAACATGGTTCGGGGAAAGTTCCATACTCTTCTTGTGAATTGGTTGCTCATGTCTTTAAACATGTCTTCATAAATTTAAAGGCCAGTGATACATCTTTCTTATAAAGTGTTGGCTCGTGCCTCTTGACCATTTTTCTATCATGTTTTAAGATCTTCTAACAATTCTAAGAGTCATATATTGTGTTTGTTTACTGCATGATTTTTCTACCTCTTAAAATATTCAAAATTGTGATGGACCCTGGGTGAGTAAGCAACAAATGGACAACAGGATGTGAACACTTCACAGGAAACCCAGGGAGACCCACTAAGCCAAAAAACTGTCCCCAGGGGTGCACCTCAGGCTAGTTGACGCTACGAGTCAATTGGAAAACGAGGACTGAGGTGGAGCACACAATCCATTCCCCT
The DNA here is from genome assembly GCF_019320065.1 of Cervus canadensis. NCBI lineage: Eukaryota > Metazoa > Chordata > Mammalia > Artiodactyla > Cervidae > Cervus > Cervus canadensis. Next base: position 920,466 of record NC_057419.1, on the reverse strand, counting down.
TTCTCCCGGAGCCAACCAGCTCAAAGAGAGACCATAGCAACTAGATGCACAGGACAGGATGACTCAGTCTTTCATTCAAGAAGCTGGAAGCTTGTGGCAGCTGCTCATGGAAATGAATTCCACCTTCGTTTTGGCTGTGAGGTAAGCTCCAAGGGAGCTTCCAGCAATTAAACAAGATGAAAAAAGAGATTTGTGATGACACGTGTTGAGAAGACCTTTGCACACAAGGCTCACACAGCTCTGGGGAAGCTCCACCCCTTGCTGGGAATACTAATCAGCCGCAGGTGGGCATTTCCTGCATGGGATTCCCCAGCACAACCTGAAACATGCATTACTCTGCCCCTTCCCCATTACCCTGTTCAAACCCAAGCCTGGGTAGTACTTCTAGTGAGGTGACCCTGAGTCCTAGACTTCAAACGACACAGCTCCGTGTGGAGCAAGGGCAACTGTATTCACTGCATTCTCACAGCCTGAAGAAAAAGGTGTCTGACTGGAGACCAGAAAACGAAGGGAAGCTCCAGGATCACTGAGACAAGGAGGCGGGATGGAATGGTTTCTGTCGGCTGGCCCAGAAGTCAGTGGACTGCAAGGTGTATTAAGACCACATTACAGGACGAACGAGCAATGATTCTCGCGTCAACAGGCACTTAAACACAAACTAGTTGTCATGGAGGGAGTTTAGGCAAGATATGAAAAGCTAGATAATCGTGAAAGGTGAGAGAGAACAGAATGAATGTCCGAGGATTGTGGCTGTGGGGCAAGGTTTTAGGAGATGCACTCTGCCTGCTGTGTGGCCCATCACAGTTGACATAGAGGTGAGGGTAGCAGGTGATTTTGGAGGCCTCTGGAGGCCATTACTAATGCCTCATTTCTCCCAGCAAATCAGCTGAATTGCTCCTCATCCTCCGCTAGACATGTCAGGATGGGGCTTTGTGATGTCAAAGCTCACCCAGGGCCACCATTGGCTGGGGAAGAGACTTGCTGACCTCATAAAGCATGAGGGTGAAGCTCCATGGGGACGGGTATATATAGGGGTGCTCAGTGGCTCTGAGCAGACCACTGTGAGTCCTCCAAATGACTGAGGTGACTGGGAAGCCACAAGGCTCCGTAGTAGTTATGGAACACCCACCTCCTGTTACCCAGGAGAAGATGAAGACCTCCTATCAATTGAGGTCCAGAAAAAAAATGTCAAGGTGAACTGAACCCAGTCAAACTCCTCTTGCCCATTGACCCCACCCCAGAAGACACCCTCCACTGTCCTTGCTTGGCACATAACCCTTCTCTGCCCACACCCCTTCTCCTGAAGCCATCGTTCCCACCTGTCTTCACACTCTTCCCTAAACCAGTGCCATTCTTGCTCCCTGTCTTGTTTTCTCCACGTTGCCTGGGTAACCTTGAGAGTGAAAAATCCCATTCTGGCAAAGCTGCCCAAGTAAACTTCTCTGAAAACTCCCACCACAAAAAAAAACCTTAAGAAAATCAGATGCTCAAAGCCCTGTAGCCAGAGTTCCAGGTGAATGAACAGCTGAATCAGAAGGAACCAAAGGAGATCCCAGAGACCATGGAGACCCCTGCCACTCCAGGTAATCAGAAGGAACCACAGGAGGTCCCAGAGACCATGGAGACCCCTGCCATTCCAGCTTATCAGAACGAACCAGAGGAGGTCCCAAAGACCATGGAGAACCCTGCCATTCCAGCTGGACCAATAGACAGCCAGTGAATTTGGGGCATGTCTAGACACCTCAGAACTGCTTGGGGTTCTGGCCACTGAGTACTGGCCAAAAGTACAGATGCTGAATATTATAGCAACTGCATACACTTGTAAAGAAAATAAAATAAAATCTAGCTGATGTCAAATTATATTTGTCTCTGAGTTCTCTGATAGTGGGGGGCAGAGAGGGCAGGGAAGGGATAAGTGTGTGAGGAGGGAGGGAGATGGCTTCTGTGGAGTTGGAGATGGGACCAAAAGTTCCAGGTTGCCAGAAAGTAGGGGGAAGAACTGTTTCCAGACTGAGCTTCAAAGACACACTTCCCATGGGAGAAGAGGAAGAGGACTTGCTGTTTCTATGTGTGAGTGCAGAGATGGACACTTAGCTGGGGAGCTGTGTCCTGTGTGGGGGGCAGTGCCATTTGTTCAAAGGCACACAAAGGAGCTGCCCCATCAACAGAATGGAATATTGACATTTGCAGCAACTTGGAAGTTAGAATAATGAGTAAAATATCTCAGACAGAGATTGACAAATACTGTATGATAACACTTATAGAATGGAAACATACCACAAAGTAGAGAATATGATAATAATGGAGGTGCACAAATATAGAGAGGCATCTACTGGTAACCAGCGGTTAGGGGAAGAGGGCGGGGCAATACAGAGGTGGGGGAGTGGGAGGCACGCAGTGACAGTTAGGTGGAAGAGGAGCTCGGGGATGCATTGTACAACATGGGGAATAGAGCCAGGACTTTGTCATAACTATAAATGGAAAGCAAGCTTTAACAATTGTATAATAAGAAAGAAAAGCAAAAAAAAAAAAAAAAGAAAAGGAAAGAAAGATGGTGGAGGAAGGAGGGAAGAAAGGAAGGGAAAAAAGGGCGTTTTTGAAGGTCAAAATGTCAATACTGATTAGGCCCTTTTTATCTAAGGATTCTATTTTATTTTATTTTATTTATTTCAATTGGTGGGTATTTACTTTATAATATTTTGGTGGTTTTTGCCATACATTGACATGAATCAGCCATGGGAGTACATGTATTTCACATCCTGATTCCCCCTCACATCTTCCTCCCAATCCAAACCCTCTGTGTCAGCCCAGTGAACCAGTCCTGGGCACCCTGTCTTATGCCTGCAACATGGACTGGCTATCCCTTTCACATATGATAATATACCCGTTTCAGTGCTATTCTCACAGATCATCCCACCCTCGCTGTCTCCCTCAGAGTCCAAAAGACTGTTCTGTAAATCTGTGTCTCTTTTGCTGTCTCCCATATAGGGTTATCATCTCCATCTTCTTAAATTCAATATATATGCCTTAGTATAGTCTATTGGTGTTTTTCTTTCTGCCTTACTTCGCTCTGTATAATAGGCTCCAGTTTCATCCAATTCATTAGAATGGATTCACATGTGTTCTTTTTAATGGCTGAGCAATATTCCACTGTGTCTATGTACCACAGCTTTCTTACCCATTTGTCTGCTGATGGACATCTAGGTTGCTTCCATACCCTGGTTATTGTAAACAGTGCTGTCATGAACATTGGGACACACGTGTCTTTTTCACTTTGGGTGAATCACGATTTGAATGAGGAGAGACCATGATGACTATTAGCCTGTTAGTAGTAAAACCTGCACATGAGTTTGGTTGAAGGAGTGGGACCAAAGTTGAAGATTGTTGTTTCAAACAGGCTGAGAGTGCTCAGATGGACATGTGTGGTGCTGTCCTGCTGGGGGACATCACTTGTTGCTCCGTTCACACCAGCAATGGAGGATTTTCTTTCCTTCCTTTCATTTGCCTTGTTTCCCTTTCTTCCTCTTTCCTCCCTACCTGAATTTCTTTCACAAGCATTCAATGTGCTGCGCTGTGCTGTGCTTCGTTGTTCAGCCATGTCCAACTCTTTGTGACGCCATGGACTGTAGCCTGCCAGGCTCCTCTGTCCATGGGGATTCTCCAGGCAAGCATACTGGAGCAGGCTGCCATTCCCGTCTCCAGGGGATCTTCCCATCTCTGGGATTGAATCCTGGTCTGCCATGTTGCAGGTGTTTTGTTTTGTTTTGTTTTTTTTTTTACTATCTGAGCCATAAGGAAACCCTTAAAATGGGCTTCATCTGACATTATGTTTTTCATATCTGTAAGATCAAGTGGGGTCTATTTTAGCATTTCCATGACTCTCCTTATTTTTAAAACACACAAAACACATTTATTCCAAGTATCCTAATGTCTCTGTCTGCAATTACAAAAATCTATGCCACTTCTGCCTGAGTTTCAGTTCTCCAGGGAATTTTAGTATGATTTGTCTTACCTTCGTTAGATGTAATATGTTCTTAATGTGATTCGGGGCTAGTTCCATACTCTTCCTGTGAACCGGCTGCTCATGTCTTTAAACATGTCTTCATAAATTTAAAGGCCAGTGATACATCTTTCTTACCAAGTTTTGGCTCGTGCCTCTTGACCATTTTTGTATCATGATTTAAGATCTTCTAACAATTCTAAGAGTCATATATTGTGTTTGTTTACTGGATGATTTTTTTACATCTTAAAATATTCAGCATTGTGATGGACCCTGGGTGAGTAAGCAACAAATGGACAACAGAATGTGAACACTTCACAGGAAACCCAGGGAGACCCACTAAGCCAACAAACTGTCCCCAGGGGTGCACATCGGCCTGGTTGACCTTACATGTTAGTTGGAAAAATGAGGACTGAGGTGGAGCACACAATCCATTCCCCTTTCCTCCAGAGCCAACCAGCTCAATGAGAGACCATGGGAACTAGATACACAGGACAGGATGACTCAGTCTTTCATCCAAGAAGCTAGAAGCTTGTGGCAGCTGCTCATGGAAATGAATTCCACCTTCGTTTTGGCTGTGAGGTAAGCTCCAAGGGAGCTTCCAGCAAGAAATCAAAATGAGAAAAGAGATTTGTGAGGGAACGTATTGAGAAGACCTTTGCACACAAGGCTCAACAGCTCTGGGCAAGCTCCACCCCTTTTGGGAATACTAATCAGCCGCAGGTAGGCATTTCCTGCATGGGATCCCCTGCACACCTGTAATCATGCATTTCTCTGCACCTTCCCCATCACCCTGTTCAAACCAAGGTTTGGTAGTTCTCCTAGTGAGGTGACCCTGAGTCCTAGACTTGAAAGTAGACAGCTCCGAGTGGAGAAATGGCACGTGTATTCACTGCATTCTGACAGCCTGAAAACAAGGGTTTCCGACTGGAGACCAGAAAATGGAGGCCCGCTCTGGGAACACTGAGAAAAGGAGGGGGGATGGAAAGGTTTCTGTCGGCTGGCCCAGAATTCAATGGGCTTTAAGTGCATTAAGAACATATTGCAGGGCGAACGAGGAATGATTCTCGCTTCCAAGACACATAAAAATAATCTATTGTCATGGAGGGAGTTTAAGCAAGATATGAAATGCTAGATAATAGTGAAAGCTGAGAGAGAACAGAATGAATGCCTGAGGAGTGTGGCTGTGGGGCAAGGTTGGAGAATATGCACTCTGCCTGCTGTGTGACCCATCAGAGTTGACATAGAGGTGAGGGTGGCAGGTGAGTTTGGAGGCCTCTGGAGGGCATTACTAATGCCTCATTTCTCCCAGCAAATCAGCTGAATTGCTCCCCATCCTCCGCTAGACCTGTCAGGATGGAGCTTTGTGATGTCAAAGCTCACCCAGGGCCACCATTGGCTGGGGAAGAGACTTGCTGACCTCAAAAAGCATGAGGGTGAGGCTCCATGGGGACGGATATATATAGGGGTGCTCAGGGTCTCTGAGCAGACCACTGTGAGTCCTCCAAATGACTGAGGTGACTGTGAAGCTACAAGGCTCCAGAGTAGTTATGGAACACCCACCTCCTGTTACCAGGAGAATATGAAGACTTCCTATCAAGTGAGGTCCAGAAAAGATAATATACATGCTGTTCTTTCGAAACATCCCATCCTCACCTTCTCCCACAGAGTTCAAAAGTCTGTTCTGTACTTCTGTGTCTCTTTTTCTGTTTTGCATATAGGGTTATCGTTACCTTCTTTCTAAATTCCATATATATGTGCGAGTATGCTATAATGTTCTTTATCTTTCTGGTTTACTTCACTGTGTACAATGGGCTCCAGTTTCATCCATCTCATTAGAAATGATTCAAATGAATTCTTTTTAATGGCTGAGTAATATTTCATGGTGTATAAGTACCACAGCTTGCTTATCCATTCATCTGCTGACTGGCATCTAGGTTGCTTCCATGTCCTGGCTATTATAAACAGTGCTGCAATGAATATTGGGGTGCACGTGTGTCTTTCAGATCTGGTTTCCTCAGTGTGTATGCCCAGAAGGGGGATTGCAGGGTCATATGGCAGTTCTGTTACCAGCTATTTAAGAAATTTCCACACTGTTCTCCATAGTGGCTGTACTAGAATGCATTCCCACCAACAGTGTAAGAGGGCAAGAGGAGTCAGGCATCGTCTCCTTTAGAAGCATTGATCTCCACGTACCTCTCGAGTTTTCAAAGGATGTGAGGCCTCCGCTCGCGATGAGGCAGGGAAGTAGGTTATTCTCTGTGGTCTCCACAGGGGATTCAGACATCACTTCGTCTTGGGAGATGCAAGACGAGCCTGCATTCAAGTCACTGCAGGATATCCGGCCATATTTAGTCAGGGCATCTCGGTGCCCATTCCACTTGAGGCCGCCATGTCAGGGTCCCTCTCACATACGTATAGCTGAGAGAAGCCTCCTCTTGAGGTGCTTGTGGAAAGTTGGTATTCCTCTGGAGTCGAAGCCAGGGGCTAAGCTCTCATCTCGAGTTGATTTGGGGTACACAGAACTCTTTCTTGTTGCTACAGTGACCTCAAGATCCCTCTAGACAGGAGACAGTGATCTTGGGGTTTCTCTGGAGTGCCATCAAGGAAATCAAGGCTCCTTTCGTGTTTGATGTGGAACACGCAATTGCTCTGCATGCAATGCAGCGGAATCGGGGTTCATCTAGCGGTGAGGGGGAAGTCTCATGGTTTTTCTCGAGTTGCAGCCGGAACCTGGGGTATATTCTCGAATTACAACGGAGATGGCCTTTCAAAACACGTGTTTGGCCAGTGTCGGCAAGACTCCTGCCTAGTTGCGAGGGACACCTCGGGATTCTCCTTGAGGCTTGAAAGGGTAATTGGGACGCCTCTCCAGGTGAGGCGGGAGCACCAGGGTCCCTTTCCTGTTGCCACTGGGATCCTGGGATTCCTGTCAATTTTCAAGAGGAGTCAGGCATCATCTCCATTTGAATCACTGAACTCCGAGTCCCTCTCGAGTTGTCAAAGGGATGTGAGGCGTCCTGTCAAGATGGGGCGCAGAGCTAGGGCTTCCTCTAGTTTCTCCCCAGGGGATTCAGACATCCCTTCAACTTGTGAGATGGAAACCAGCTTGCATTCAAGTCACTGCAGGGATATCCAGCCTTATTTCGAGTCAGGGCATCGCGGTGTCCATTCCACTTGAGGCCGCAAACTCAGGGTCCCTCTCACATACCTAGAGCTGAGAGAAGCCTCCTCTTGAGGTGCTTGTGGTAAGGTGGTATTCCTCTGGAGTCGAAGCCAGGGACTAACCTCTCATCTCGAGTTGATTTTTGGCCCACGGAGCTCTTTCGTGTTGCTACAGTGACCTCAGGATCCCTCTAGCCTTGAAACAGTGTTCTTGGGGTTTCTCTGGAGTGCCATCAAGGAAATCAAGGCTCCTTTCATGTGTGATGTGCAACACGGAATTGCTCTGCACGCAGTGCAGGGGAATCGGGCCTCATCTCGCGGCGAGGGGGAAGTCTCATGGTTTTTCTCGAGTTGCGGCGGGAACCTGGGGTATATTCTCGAGTTACGACGGGGATGGCCCTTCCACCCACGTGTTTGTTCAGCGACGGCAGGACTCCTGCCTAGTTGCGAGGGACAACTCGGGATTCTCCTCGAGGCTTGGCAGGGCAATTGGGACGCCTCTCCAGCTGAGGCGGGAGACCAAGGGTCCCTTTCCACGTGCCACAGGAATCCTGGGACTCCTATCAAGTTTCACGAGGAGTCAGGCATCGTCTCCTTTGGAGGCACTGATCTCCGCGTACCTCTGGAGTTTTCAAAGGATGTGAGGCCTCCGGTCGCGATGAGGTGGGGAACTAGGTCTTTCTCTGTGGTCTCCACAGGGGATTCAGACATCCTTTCATCTTGGGAGATGCAAGACGAGCCTGCATTCAAGTCACTGCAGGGATATCCGGCCTTATTTCGAGCCAGGGCATCGCGGTGTCCATTCCACTTGAGGCCGCAAACTCAGGGTCCCTCTCACATACCTAGAGCTGAGAGAAGCCTCCTCTTGAGGTGCTTGTGGTAAGGTGGTATTCCTCTGGAGTCGAAGCCAGGGACTAACCTCTCATCTCGAGTTGATTTTTGGTCCACGGAGCTCTTTCGTGTTGCTACAGTGACCTCAGGATCCCTCTAGCCTTGAAACAGTGTTCTTGGGGTTTCTCTGGAGTGCCATCAAGGAAATCAAGGCTCCTTTCATGTGTGATGTGCAACACGGAATTGCTCTGCACGCAGTGCAGGGGAATCGGGCCTCATCTCGCGGCGAGGGGGAAGTCTCATGGTTTTTCTCGAGTTGCGGTGGGAACCTGGGGTATATTCTCGAGTTATGACGGGGATTGCCCTTTCAAACACGTGTTTTTATAGCGACGTCAGGACTCCTGAGTAGTTGCTTGGTACACCTCCGGATTTTCTTCGAGGCTTTGCAGGGCAATTGGGACGCCTCTCCAGCTGAGGTGGGAGACCCACGGTACCTTTCCACGTGCCACAGGGCTACTGGGACACCTATAAATTTTCAAGAGGAGTCAGGCATCGTCTCCTTTGGAAGCATTGATCTCCACGTACCTCTCGAGTTTTCAAAGGATGTGAGGCCTCCATTCGCGATGAGGCGTGGAACTAGGTCTTCCTCTGTGATCTCCACAGGGGACTCAGACATCCCTTCGTCTTGGGAGATTCAAGACGAGCCTGCACTCAAGTCAATGCAGGGATATCCGGCCTGATTTCGAGTCAGGGCATCTCGGGGTCCATTCCACTTAAGACCACAAAATCAGGGCCCCTCTGACATACGTATAGCTGATAGAAGCCTTCTCTTGTGGTGCTAGTGGAAAGTTGGTGTTTCTCTTGAGTCAAAGCCACGGACTAAGCTCTCATCTTGAGTTCATTTGGGATACACGGAGCTCTTTCGTTTTGCTACAGTGACCTCAGAATCCTTCTAGGCGTGAGACAGTGTTCTTGGGGTTTCTCTGGTGTGCCTTCAAGGAAATCAAGGCTCCTTTCGTGTTTGATGTGGAACACGGAATTGCTCTGCATGCAATGCAGTGGAATCGGGCCTCATCTCGCGGCGAGTGGGATGCCTCCTGGTTTTTCTCGAGTTGCAGTGGGAACCTGAGGTATATTCTCTAGGTAGGACAGGGACGGCCCATCAAAACACGTTTTTATTCAGCGACGTCAGGACTCCTGCCTAATTGCGAGGGACACCCCGGGATTCTCCTCGAGGCTTGAAATGGCAATAGGAACACCTCTTGAGGTGAGGCGGCAGACCCAACGTTTCTTTCCTGTTGCCACTGGGATCCTAGGATTCCTGTCAATTTTCAAGAGGAGTCAGGCATCGTCTCCTTTTGAATCACTGAACTCCGCGTCCCTCTCGAGGTGTCAAAGAGATGTGAGGCGTCCTGTCAAGATGGGGCGCAGAGCTAGGGCTTCCTCTAGTTTCTCCCCAGGGGATTCAGACATCCCTTCAACTTGTGAGATGGAAACCAGCTTGCATTCAAGTCACTGCAGGGATATCCAGCCTTATTTCGAGTCAGGGCATCTCGGTGTCCATTTCACTTGAGGTCGCAAACTCGGGCCCTCTCAAATACCTATTGCTGAGAGAAGCCTCCTCTTGAGGTGCTTGTGGAACGTTAGTAGTACTCTTGAGTCACACCCAGGGTCTAAGCTCTCATCTCGAGTTGATTTGGGGTGACGAAGCTCTTTCGTGTTGCTACAGTGACCTCAGGATCCATCTAGACTTGTGACAGTGTTCTTGGATTTTCTCTGGAGTGCCATCAAGGAAATCAAGTCTCCTTTCATGTTTGATGTCTAACACGGAATTGCTCTGCACACAGTGCAGCGGAAATGGGCCACATCTCGTGGCGAGTGGCAAGTCTCATTGTTTTTCTCGAGTTGCGGCGGGAACCTGGGGTATATTCTCGAGTTACGATGGAGATGGCCCTTCAAAACACGTGTTTGTTCAGCAACGTCAGGACTCCTGCCTAGACGCGAGGGACACCTCGGCATTCTCCTCGAGGCTTGGCAGGGCAATTGGCACGCCTCTCCAGGTGAGGCGGTAGACCCAGGGTCCCTTTCCACGTGCCACAGGGATACTGGGATTCCTATCAATTTTCAGGAGGTGTCAGGCATCGTCTCTTTGGAAGCATTGATCTCCGTGTACCTCTCAAGTTTTCAAAGGATCTGGGGCCTCCGGTTGCGATGAGGTGGGGAACTGGTTCTTTCTCTGTCGTCTCCACAGGGCATTCAGATAACCCTTCATCTTCGGAGATGCAAGACGAGCCTGCATTCAAGTCACTGCAGGGATATCCGGCCTTATTTCGAGTCAGGGCATCTCGGTGTACATTCCACTTGAGGCCGCAAACTCAGGGTCCCTCTCACTTATGTATAGCTGAGAGAAGCCTCCCTTTGAAGTGCTTGTGGAAAGTTGGCAGTCCTCTTGATTCGAAGCCAAGGACTAAGCTCTCATCTCGACTTGATTTGGGGTACACAGAGCTCCTTTGTGTTGCTACAGTGACCTCAGGATCCCTCTAGACTTGAGACAATGTTCTTGGGGTTTCTCTGGAGGGCCATCAAGGAAATCAAGGCTCCTTTCGTGTTTGATGTGGAACAAGGAATTGCTCTGCACGCAATGCAGCAAAATCGGGCCTCATCTCGCGGTGAGGGGGAAGTGTGGTTTTTGCCGAATTGCAGCCGGAACCTGGGGTATATTCACGAGTTACGACGGGGATGGCCCTTCCAAACACGTGTTTGTTCAGCGACGTCAGGACCCCTCCCTAGTTGCGAGGGACACCTCGGGATTCTCCTCGAGGCTTGAAAGGGCAATAGGAACATCTGTCTAGGTGAGGCGGCTCATCATGAGGAGTGCCATCAAGGAAATCCAGGCTCCTTTCATGTTTGATGTGGAACACAGAATTGCTTTGCATGCAATGCAGCGGAATCGATCCTCATCTCGCTGTGAGGAGGAAATCTCATGATTTTTCTCGAGTTGCGGCGGTATCCTGCGGTATATTCTTGAGTTACGATGAAGATGGTCCTTCAAAACAAGTGTTTGTTGAGCATTGTCTGGACTCCTGCATAGTTGCAAGGGACACCTCGCGATTCTCCTCGAGGCTTGAAAGGGCAATAGGAACACCTCCCGAGGTGAGGCGGCAGACACAAGGTACCTATTCTGTTGCCACTGGGTTCCTGGGATTCCTGTCATTTATCAAGATGGGTCAGGCATCACCTGATTTTGAATCATTGAACTCCGCGTTCCTCTCGAGTTGTCAAAGGGATGTGATGCCTCCTGTCGAGATGAGGCGGGGAGTTAGGGCTTTCTCTAGGGCCTCCCCAGGGGATTCAGACATCCCTTCATCTTGTGAGATGTAAACCAGCTTGCATTCAAGTCACTGCAGGGAATTCCGGCCTTATTTCGAGCAGGGTATCTCGGTGTCGATTCCATTTGAGGATTCAAATTCAGGGTCCCGCTCACATAGGTATAGGTGAGAGAAGCCTCCGCTTGTGGTGCTTGTGGAAAGTTGGCATTCCTCTTGATTTGAAGCCAGGAAATCAGCTCTCATCTCGAGATGATTTGGGGTACATGGAGCTCTTTCGTGTTGCTACAGTGACCTCAGGATCCCTCTGGACTTGAGACAGTGTTCTTGATGTTTCTCTGCAGTGCCATCAAGGAAATCAAGGCTCCTTTTGTGTTTGATGTGCAACACGGAATTGCTCTGCACGCAATGCAGGGAAATCGGGCCTCATCTCACGGTGCGGGGGAAGTCTCATGGTTTTTCTCGAGTTTCGGCGGGAATCTGGTGTATATTCTTGAGTTACGACAGGGATGTCCCTTCAAAACATGAGTTGGTTCAGCGCCATCAGGACTCCTGCCTAGTTGCGAGGGACACCTCGGGATTCTCCTCGAGGCTTGGCATGGCAATTGGGACGCCTCTCCAGCTGTGGCGGGAGACCCAGGGTCCCTTTCCTGTTGCCATTGGGTTCCTGGGATTCCTGTCAATTTTCTTTTTTTTTTTTCTTTTTCTTTTTTTTTAAATTGTAATATTTTCTTTTACATTTTCATGGTTTTGTTTATCTTTATAAAGGTCAGAATATTTAAGCACACCTGAATTGCCTGTAATGGAGCAGAGGGATCAGCATGAGATCTATACAAAATGTCAAAAACAACCATCTGCATATCAAGACAAAGGTAAATTACTGTTGATATTTACTTGAGAGAGAATATGATTTATCACTACTTTGGACTGACAAGCAATGTTTTGAAAAACCAACATCTAAAATTATTATCATTACTAACTTGTCAACATTTTTCTCTTCAGTTATTGATCCCGTTTCAAATTCTTGGGTCTGTTATTTCAGATGGTCTTTCTATGTCTGTCATATATTTTTATTTTTTTTTTATTTTTTATTCTTTTTATTAGGTGGAGGCTAATTACTTCACAACATTTCAGTGGGTTTTGTCATACATTGATATGAATCAGCCATAGATTTACACGTATTCCCCATCCGGATCCCCCCTCCCACCTCCCTCTTCACCCGATTCCTCTGGGTCTTCCCAGTGCACCAGGCCCGAGCACTTGTCTCATGCATCCCACCTGGGCTGGTGATCTGTTTCACCATAGATAGCATACATGCTGTTCCTGTGAAACATCCCACGCTCACCTTCTCCCACAGAGTTCAAAAGTCTGTTCTGTCTTTCTGTGTCTCTTTTTCTGTTTTGCATATAGGGTTATCGTTACCATCTTTCTAAATTCCATATTTATGTGTTAGTATGCTGTAATGTTCTTTATCTTTCTGGCTTACTTCACTCTGTGTAATGGGCTCCAGTTTCATCCATCTCATTAAGACTGATTCAAATGAATTCTTTTTAACGCCTAGTAATATACCATGGTGTATATGTACCACAGCTTCCTAATCCATTCATCTGCTGATGGGCATCTAGGTTGCTTCCATGTCCTGGCTATTATAAACAGTGCTGCGATGAACATTGGGGTGCACGTGTCTCTTTCAGATCTGGTTTCCTCAGTGTGTATGCCAGGAGTGGGATTGCTGGGTCATATGGCAGTTCTATTTCCAGTTTTTTAAGAAATCTCCACACTGTTTTCCATAGTGGCTGTACTAGTTTGCATTCCCACCAACAGTGTAAGAGGGTTCATTTTCTCCACACCCTCTTCAGCATTTATTGCTTGTAGACTTTTGGATAACAGCCATCCTGACTGGCATATAATGGTACCTCATTGTTGTTTTTTGATTTGCATTTCCTAATAATGAGTGAATGTTGAGCATCTTTTTCTGTGTTTTGTTAGCCATCTGTATGTCTTCTTTGGAGAAATGTCTGTTTAGTTCTTTTGGGCCCATTTTTTGATTGGGTCATTTATTTTTCTCCTGAATTGAGCTGCAGGAGTTGCTTGTATTTTTTGAGGATTAAATCCTTTGTCTGTTGCTTCATTTGCTATTATTTTCTCCCAATCTGACGTGCTGTCTTTTCACCTTGCTTATAGTTTCCTTTGTTGTGCAAAAGCTTTTAAGTTTCATTAGGTTCCATTTGTTTGTTTTTGCTTTTATTTCCAATATTCTGGGAGGTGGGTCATAGAGGATCTTGCTGTGATTTATGTCAGAGAGTGTTTTGCCTATGTTCTTCTCTAGGAGTTTTATAGTTTCTGGTCTGACATTTAGATCTTTAATCCATTTTGAGTTTATTTTTGTGTATGGTGTTAGAAAGTGTTCTAGTTTCATTTTTTTGCAAGTGGTTGACCAGTTTTCCCAGCACCACTTGTTAAAGAGGTTGTCTTTTTTCCATTGTATATCCTTGCCTCCTTTGTCAAAGATAAGGTGTCCATAGGTTTGTGGATTTATCTCTGGGCTTTCTATTCTGTTCCATTGATCTATATTTCTGTCTTTGTGCCAGTACCATACTGTCTTGATGACTGTGGCTTTGTAGTAGAGTCTGAAGTCAGGCAGGTTGATTCCTCCAGTTCCATTCTTCTTTCTCAAGATTACTTTGGCTATTCGAGGTTTTTTGTATTTCCATACAAATTGTGAAATTCTTTGGTCTAGTTCTGTGAAAAATACCGTTGGTAGCTTGATAGGGATTGCATTGAATCTATAGATTGCTTTGGGTAGAATAGCCATTTTGACAATACTGATTCTTCCAATCCATGAACACGGTATGTTTCTCCATCTGTTTGTGTCCTCTTTGATTTCTTTCATCAGTGTTTTATAGTTTTCTATGTATAGGTCTTTTGTTTCTTTAGGTAGATATACTCCTAAGTGTTTTATTCTTTTTGTTGCAATGGTGAATGGTATTGTTTCTTTAATTTCTCTTTCTGTTTTTTCATTGTTAGTGTATAGGAATGCAAGGGATTTCTGTGTGTTAATTTTATATCCTGCAACTTTACTATATTCATTGATTAGCTCTAGTAATTTTCTGGTAGAGTCTTTAGGGTTTTCTATGTGGAGGATCATGTCATCTGCAAACAGCGAGAGTTTCACTTCTTCTTTTCCTATCTAGATTCCTTTTACTTCTATTTCTGCTCTGATTGCTGTGGCCAAAACTTCCAACACTATGTTGAATAGTAGTGGTGAGAGTGGGCACCCTTGTCTTGTTCCTGATTTCAGGGGAAATGCTTTCAATTTTTCACCATTGAGGGTGATGCTTGCTGTGGGTTTGTCATATATAGCTTTTATTATGTTGAGGTATGTTCCTTCTATTCCTGCTTTTTGGAGAGTTTTAATCATAAATGAGTGTTGAATTTTGTCAAAGGCTTTCTCTGCATCTATTGAGATAATCATATGGTTTTTATCTTTCAATTTGTTAATGTGGTGTATTACATTGATTGATTTGTGGATATTAAAGAATACTTGCATTACTGGGATAAAGACCACTTGGTCATGGTGTATGATTTTTTTAATATGTTGTTGGATTCTGTTTGCTAGAATTTTGTTAAGGAATTTTGCATCTATGTTCATCAGTGATATTGGCCTGTAGTTTTCTTTTTTTTGTGGCATCTTTGTCTGGTTTTGGAATTAGGGTGATGGTGGACTCATAGAATGAGTTTGGAAGCTTACCTTCATCTGCAATTTTCTGGAAGAGTTTGAGTAAGATAGGTGTTAGCTCTTCTCTAAATTTTTGGTAGAATTCAGCTGTGAATCCTTCTGGTCCTGGGCTTTTGTTTGCTGGAAGATTTTTTATTACAGTTTCGATTTCCTTGCTTGCGATGGGTCTGTTAAGATCTTCTATTTCTTCCTGGTTCAGTTTTGGAAAGTTATACTTTTCTAAGAATTTGTCCATTTCATCCAAGTTGTCCATTTTATTGGCATAGAGCTGCTGGTAGTAGTCTCTTATGATCCTTTGTATTTCAGTGTTGTCTGTTGTGATCTCTCCATTTTCATTTCTAATTTTGTTAATTTGGTTCTTCTCTCTTTGTTTCTTAATGAGTCTTGCTAATGGTTTGTCAATTTTGTTTATTTTTTCAAAAAAACAGCTTTTAGCTTTGTTGATTTTTGCTATGGTCTCTTTAGTTTCTATTGCATTTATTTCTGCCTTAATTTTTAAGATTTCTTTCCTTCTGCTAACCTTGGGGTTCTTCATTTCTTCCTTCTCTAATTGCTTTAGGTGTAGAGTTAGGTTATTTATTTGGCTTTTTTCTTGTTTCTTGATGTAAGCCTGTAATGCTATGAACCTTCCCCTTAGCACTGCTTTTACAGTGTCCATAGGTTTTGGGTTGTTGTGTTTTCATTTTCATTCATTTCTATACATATTTTGATTTCTTTTTTGATTTCTTCTATGATTTGTTGGTTATTCAGAAGCGTGTTATTTAGCCTCCAGGTGTTTGAATTTTTAACAATTTTTTTTCCTGTAATTGAGATCTAATCTTACTGCACTGTGGTCAGAAAAGATGACTGGAATGATTTCAATTTTTTTGAATTTTCCAAGACCAGATTTATGGCCCAGGATGTGATCTATTCTGGAGAATGTTCGTGTGCACTTGAGAAAAAGGTGAAGTTGATTGTTTTGGGGTGAAATGTCCTATAGATATCAATTAGGTCTAGCTGGTCCATTGTGTCAGTTAAGGTTTGTGTTTCCTTGTTAATTTTCTGTTTAGTTGATCTATCCATAGTTGTGAGTGGGGTATTAAAGTCTCCCACTATTATTGTGTTACTATTAATTTCCTCTTTCATACTCGTTAGTGTTTGCTGTACATATTGCGGTACTCCTATGTTGGGTGCATATATATTTATATTGTTATATCTTCTTCTTGGATTGATCCTTGAATCATATATTGTAGTTGTCCTTCTTTGTCTCTATTTCACATCTTTTATTTTGAAAGATCTATTTTATCTGATATGAGTATGTGACTCCTGCCTTTTCTTTTTTGGTCTTCCATTTGCATGAAATATTTTTTCCAGCCCTTCACTTTTAGTCTGTATGTGTCTCTTGTTTTGAGGTGGTTCTCTTGTAGACAGCATATATAGGGGTCTTGTTTTTGTATCCATTCAGCCAATCTTTGTCTTTTCATTGGGGCATTCAACTTATTTACATTTAGGTAATTATTGATAGGTGTGGTCCCATTGCCATTTACTTTGTTGTTTTGGGTTCACGTTTATACAACCTTTCTGCATTTCCTGTCTAGAGAAGATCCTTTAGCATTTGTTGAAGAGCTGGTTTGGTGGTGCTGAATTCTCTCAGCTTTTGCTTATTTGTAAAGCTTTTGAGTTCTCCTTCATATCTGAATGAGATCCTTGCTGGATACAGTAATCTAGGTTGTAGGTTATTCTCTTTCATTACTTTCAGGACGTCCTGCCATTCCCTTCTGGCCTGGAGGGTTTCTATTGATAGGTCAGCTGTTATCCTTATGGGGATCCCTTTGTGTGTTATTTGTTGTTTTTCCCTTGCTGCTTTTAATATTTGTTCTTTGTGTTTGATCTTTGTTAATTTGATTAATATGTGTCTTGGGGTGTTTCACCTTGGGTTTATCCTGTTTGGGACTCTCTGGGTTTCTTGGGCTTGGGTGGCTATTTCCTTCCCCATTTTAGAGAAGTTTTCAGCTATTATCTCCTCGAGTATTTTCTCATGGCCTTTCTTTTTGTCTTCTTCTTCTGGAACTCCTATGATTTGAATGTTGGGGCATTTCACATTGTCCCAGAGGTCCCTGAGGTTGTCCTCATTTCTTTTGATCCTTTTTTCTTTTTTCCTCTCTGCTTCATTTATTTCCACCATTTTATCTTCTACCTCACTTATCCTATCTTCTGCTTCCGTTATTCTACTCTTGGTTCCCTCCAAAGTGTTTTTGATCTCATTCATTGCATTATTCATTTTTAATCGACTCTTTTTAATTTCTTCTAGGTCTTTATTAAACATTTCTTGTATCTTTTCAATCTTTGTCTCCAGGCTATTTATCTGTAACTCCATTTTGTTTTCAAGATTTTGGATCATTTTTATTATCATTATTCTAAATTCTTTTTCAGGTAGATTCCCTATCTCCTCCTCTTTTGCTTGACTTGGTGGGCATTTTTCATGTTCCTTTACCTGTTGGGTATTTCTTTGCCTTTTCATCTTGTTTAGATTGCTGTGTCTGGAGTGGGCTTTCTGTATTCTGGAGGTCTGTGGTTCCTTTTTATTGTGGAGGATTTACCCAGTGGGTGAGGTTAGACGATTGGCTTGCCAAGGTTTCCTGCTTAGGGAAGCTTGCGTCAGTGTTCTGATGTGTGGAATTTGATTTCTTCTCTTTGGAGAGCAATGGAGTGCCCAGTAATGAGTTTTGAGATGGGTCTATGTGTTAGGTGTGACCTTGGGCAGCCTGTATGTTGACGTTCAGGGCTATGTTCCTGCGTTGCTGGAGAATTTGTGTGGTATGTCTTGCTCTAAAACTTATTGGCTCTTGGGTGGTGGTTGGTTTCAGTGTAGGTATGGAGGCTTTTGGATGGTCATTTATTACTTAAAGTTCCATGTAGTCAAGAGTTTTCTGGTGTTCTCAGGTTTTGGGCTTAAGTCTCCTGCCTCTGGATTTCAGTTTTATTCTTCCAGTAGTCTCAGGACTTCTCAAACTATACAGCACTGATAATAAAACTTCTAGGTTAATGGTGAAAAGATTCTCCCCCGTTAGGAACACCCAGAGAGGTTCACAGAGTTACTTGAAGAAGAGAAGAGGGAGGCAGGAGATAGAGATGAGCAGGAGGAGAAAAGGGGGGACTGAAGAGGAGAGAGACCGATCTACGCAGTTGTCTGTTCCCAGAGTGTTCTCCGTAGCCCAGACACCCACAAAGATTCACAGAATTGGATTGGGAAGAGAAGGGGAAAGGAGGAAATAGAGGTGTTCTGAGGTAGAAAACAGAGAGTCAAGATTGGGAGAGAATAATCAACACACTCCTGAATAAAAATGGGAACTGAATTTCAGTTTAAAAATAGGGCTTCTCTTCTTTTTTTTTTTCTTTGTAAGGTTATAGTGTATTGAAAATGAAAATTAAGGAGTAGTAGAGGAGTACTAGAGGACTTTAAAAGAAATAAGAGAAAAAGAAAAATAGAAAATAGAAGAGAAAAAGGAAAGAAAAAAAAGAAGAAAAAAGAAAGAAAAAAAATTTTTCCCTAATTAAAAAAAATCATAAAAATCTATGAAAATGAAAGTTAAGGAGTAATGGGGGAGTAATAGGGAATTTTAAAGGAAAATAAAAGAGAAAAAATAAAAAAGAAAAAATTTAAAAAAATTTTTTTTCTTACTTAAAAAAAAAGAAAAAAAAGTAAAAATATATCTATGAATTTCTCTGGAGCTGTTGTGGTCAGTGTGGGTTTGGCTCAGTTTCAGATAGCTCCTCATTCCAGCTTACACTTCTCGATATCTACAGGCCCCTTCCGGTGTAGTTGGTGTTCTCTACAGGGATTTTAATATGTTGCACTGTTCCCTTCTGAAGTGGTTCCCTTTGTTTATTTGGCTTCTGTTTGCCAGACTCTTCAGAGCCTCATTTTCGCCCTGACACAGGCGGGAGGAAGTAGACTTTTATTCAGGGAGCCAGTTCCGTCGCTCTGCGGGGAGGGGCTGGCGCTGAAGGGAAGGGCTGGCACTGTGGGGAGGGGCTGGCGCTGCAGGGAGGGGCTGGCGCTGCTTTCTCTGTCTGTCCTGCTCAGGCTCCCAGCTGCTCCATATGGAGCGTGCCCCGCGCGGTTCCAGCCGTCGGGTGTTCTACAAAAGCGTGGAGCAAAAAGCTGCGCCTGCTCTCTGTGCCTTCCCCGTCAGAGCGGTCCAGGCAGGAGGGGGTTGGTGGGCGCACTCTCCCCAGGTGTGGCGCGCCCACTCCCTTCCGCGGACCCAGTCTCAGTTTCCGCTGGTGCCAGTTGGGTGCGTGCACCTTCTGCCCTCCACGTCCCCAGCCCCAGTCCCCGCCCGCGCAGGTCGGGTGCCTGCACCCTGTTTCTCGCCGCGACCTTCCCCTCCCCCCTGCCTCCTGCCTCCAGCGGGGCTGAGCCGGTCTGCAGGCTGCGAGCTCTTCTCCGGACTTTCTCGGTCCCTTTGTTCTGCGAACACCCTGCAGTGTGTTCGGGCCGGTTAATTATCTCGCTCTCTTTAGCTCTCCCAGAGTTCAAGTTGGCATTCACAGAACCTCTGTCCGATTGTACTCAGGGCACTCAGGCCAGGACCCTACCCGAAGCAATGCCACCTCAGACTACATTCCGGGGACAGATCTCTATCCTTAGCTCTTTTGTCTAACTTTTTATCTTTTATATTTTGTCCTACATCCTTTTGAAGACAATGGGATGCTTTTCTGGGCGCCTGATGAGCTCAGCTAGCGAACAGAAGTTGCTTTGTGAAGTTAGCTCTGCGTTCAGTTATTCTTTTGATGAATTTGGAGGTGAGAAAGTGGTCTCCACGTTCTACTCCTCCATGGTCTTGTCACAGAACTCCTCTCAATTTTCAAGAGGAGTCAGGCATCATCTCTTTTTGAATCATTGAACTCCGCGTTCCTCTCCAGTTTTCAAAGGGATGTGAGGCCTCCTGGCGAGTGGTGGCGGGGAGCTAGGTATTTCTCTACGGTCTACCCAGGGGATTCAGACATCCCTTCATCTTGTGAGATGAAAACCAGCTTGCATTCAAGTGACTGCAGGGAATTCCGGCCTTATTTCGAGTCAGGGCATCTCGGGGTTGATTCCATTTGAGGCCGCAAATTCAGGGTCCCTCTCACATACTTATAGCTGAGAGAAACCTCCTCTTGTGGTGCTTGTGGAAAGTTGGCATTCCTCTTGATTGAAGCCAGGAATTCAGCTCTCATCTCGAGATGATTTGGGGTACATGGAGCTCTTTCGTGTTGCTGCAGTGACCTCAGGATCCCTCTAGACTTGAGACAGTGTTCTTGGGGTTTCTCTGGAGTGCCATCAAGGAAATCAAGGCTCCTTTCATGTTTGATGTGGAACACGGAATTGCTCTGCACCCAATGCACTGGAATCGGGCCTCATCTCGCGGCGAGGGGGAAGTCTCATGGTTTTCTCCAGTTGCAGCGGGAACCTGGGGTATATTCACGAGTTACGACGGGGATGGCCATTCCAAACATGTGTCTGTTGAGCGATGTCAGGACTCCTGTCTAGTTTCGAGGGACACCTTGGGATTCTCCTTGAGGCTTGACAGGGCAACTGGGACGCCTCTCCAGGTGAGGCAAGAGAGCCAGGGTCCCTTGTCACGTGCCACAGGGATACTGGGACTCCTATCAATATTCAAGAGGAGTAAGGCATCGTCTCCTTTGGAAGCATTGATCTCCGCGTACCTCTCAAGTTTTCAAAGGATGTGAGGCCACCGGTCGTGCTGAAGCGGGGAACTAGGTCTTTCTCTGTGGTCTCCACAGGGGATTCAGACATCCCTTCATCTTGGGAGATGCAAGACGAGCCTGCATTCAAGTCACTGCAGGGATATCCAGCCTTATTTCGAGTCAGGACATCTCGGTGTCCATTCCACTTGAGGCCGCAAAATCAGCGTCCCTCTCAGATACCTATGACTGAGAGTAGCCTCCTCTTGACATGCTTGTGGAAAGTTGGTATTCCTCTTCAGTCGAAGCCAGGGACTAAGCTCTCATCTCGAGTGGATTTGGGGTACACGGAGCTCTTTCGTGTTGCTACATGACCTTAGGATCCGTCTAGACTTGAGACAGTGTTCTTGGGGTTTCTCTTGAGTGCCATCAAGGAAATCAAGGCTCCTTTCATGTTTGATGTGGAACACGGAATTTCTCTGCATGCAATGCATTGGAATCGGGCCTCATCTTGCGGCGAGGGGGAAGTCTCATGGTTTTTCTCGAGTTGGGGTGGGAACCTGGAGTATATTCTCGAGTTACGACGGGGATGGTGCTTCAAAACACGTGATTGTTCAGAAACTTAGGGACTCCTGTCTAGTTGCGAGGGACACCTCGGGATTCTCCTCCAGTCTTGAAAGGGCAATAGGAACACCTCTCGAACTGAGGTGGCAGACTCAGAGTCCCTTTCCTGTTGCCACTGGGATCCTGGGATTCCTGTCAAATTTCAAGAGGAGTCAGGCATCGTCTCCTTTGAATCATTGAAATCCATGTTCCTCTCGACTTGGCAAAGGGATGTGAGGCCCCCCATCGAGATGGAGCGGGGAGCTAGGGCTTTCTCTATGGTCTCCCCAGGGGATTCAGACATCCCTTCATCTTGTGAGATGAAAACCAGCTTGCATTCAAGTCTGTGCTAGGAATTCCAGCCTTATTTCTAGGCAGGGCATCTCGGTGTCAATTCCATTTGAGACCACAAACTCAGGGTCCCTCTCACATACGTATAGCTGAGAGAAGCCTCCTCTTGTGGTGCTTGTGGAAAGTTGGCATTCCTCTTGATTTGAAGCCAGGAAATCAGCTCTCATCTCGAGATGATTTGGGGTACATGGAGCCCCTTCGTGTTGCTGCAGTGACCTCAGGATCCCTCTAGACTTCAGACAGTGTCCTTGGGGTTTCTCTGGAATGCCATCAAGGAAATCAAGGATCGTTTCGTGTTTGATGTGGAACACACAATTGCTTTGCACGCAATGCAGGGGAATTGGGCCTCATCTCGTGGCGAGGGGGAAGTCTCAGGATTTTTCTTGAGTTGCGGCGCGATCCAGGGGTATATCCTCGAGTTACAACGGGGATGACCCTTCGAAACACTTGTTTGTTGAGCTACGTCAGGACTCCTGTCTAGTTGCGAGGAACACCTCGGGATTCTCCTCGAGGCTTGGCAGGGCAATTGGGACGCCTCTCCAGCTGAGGCGGGAGACCCAGGGTCCCTTTCCACATGCAACAAGTATACTGGGATTCCTATCAATTTTCAAGAGGAGTCAGGCATCGTCTCCTTTGGAATCATTGATCTCCGCGTACCTCTCGAGTTTTCAAATAATGTGAGACCTCCGGTCGCGATGAGGCGGGGAACTAGGTCTTTCTCTGTGGTCTCCACAGGGGATTCAGACATCTGTTCATCTTCGTAGATGCAAGACGAGCCTGCATTCAAGTCACTGCAGGGATATCCGGCCTTATTTCGAGTCAGGGCATCGCGATGTCCATTCCAATTGAGGCCGCAAACTCAGGGTGCCTCTCACATACCTATAGCTGAGAGAAGCCCCCTCTTGAGGTACTTGTGGAAAGTTGGTATTCCTCTTGACTCAAAGCCAGGGACTAAGCTCTCATCTCGAGTTGATTTGGGGTACACGGAGTTCTTTCGTGTTGCTAAGGTGACCTCAGGGTTCCTCTAGACTTGAGACAGTTTTCTTGGGGTTTCTCTGGAGTGCCATCAAGGAAATCAAGCCTCCTTTCGAGTTTGATGTGGAACAAGGAATTGCACTGCATTTAATGCAGGGGAATCGTGCCTCATCTCGCGGCGAGGGTGAAGTCTCATGGTTTTTCTTGAGTTGAGGCGGGAACCTGGGATATATTCTCAAGTTACAACGGGGATGGCCCTTCCACACACGTGTTTGTTCAGCGACGTCAGGACCCCTGCCTAGTTGCGAGGGACACCTCAGGATTCTCCTCGAGGCTTGAAAGGGCAATAGGAACACCTCTAGAGGTGAGACTGCAGACCCAGGGTCCCTTTCCTGTTGCCACTGGGAACCTGGGATTCCTTTCAATTTTCAAGAGGAGTCAGGCATCGACTAATTTTGAATCATTGAACTCCGTGTTCATCTCGAGTTGTCAAAGGGATGTGAGGCCTCCTGTTGAGATGGGGCTGGAAGCTAGGGGTTTCTCTAGGGTCAACCCAGGAGATTAAGGCATCCCTTCATCTTGTGAGATGAAAACCAGGTTGCATTCAAGTCACTGCAGGGAATTCCAGCCTTATTTAAAAACAGGGAATCTCGGTGTCCATTCCATTTGAAGCCACAAACTCAGGGTCCCTCTCACATACCTAGAGCTGAGAGAAGCCTCCTCTTGTGGTGCTTGTGGAAAGTTGGCATTGGTCTTGATTTGAAGCCAGGAAATCAGCTCTCATCTCGAGAAGATTTGGGGTACATGGAGCTCTTTCGTGTTGCTGCAGTGACCTCAAGATCCCTCTAAACATGAGACAGTGTTCTTGGGGTTTCTCTGGAGTGCCATCAAGGAAATCAAGTCTCCTTTCGTGTTTGATGTGCAACACGGAATTTCTCTGCATGCAATGCAGGGGAATCGGGCCTCATCTCGCGGCGAGGGGGAAGTCTCATGGTTTTTCTCGAGTTGCGGTGGGAATCTGGGGTACTTTTTCGTGTTACGACGTGGATGACCCTTCCAAACAAGTGTTTGTTGAGCGACGTCAGGACTCCTGCCTAGTTGCGAGGGACACCTCGGGATTCTCCTCGAGGCTTGGCAGGGCATTGGGACGCCTCTCCAGATGAGGCGGGAGACCCAGTGTCCCTTTCCACGTGCCACCGGGATACTGAGATTCCTATCAATTTTCAAGAGGAGTCAGGCGTCGTCTCCTTTGGAAGCACTGATCTACGCGTACCTCTCGAGTTTTCAAGGATGTGAGGCCTCCGGTCGCGATGAAGAGGGGAACTCGGTCTTTCTCTGTGGTCTCCACATGGGATTCAGACATCCCTCCGTCTTGGGAGATGCAAGACGAGCCTGCATTCAAGTCACTGCAGGGATATCCAGCCTTATTTCGAGTCAGGGCATCGCGGTGTCCATTCCACTTGAGGCCGCAAACTCAGGGTCCCTCTCACATACCTAGAGCTGAGAGAAGCTTCCTCTTGAAAAGCTTGTGGAAAGTTGGTATTCCTCTTGAGTCGAAGCCAGGGACTAAGCTCTCATCTCGAGTTGATTTGGGGTACACGGAGCTCTTTCTTGTTGCTGCAGTGATCTCACGATCTCTCTAGACTTGAGACAGATTTCTTGGGGTTTCTCTGGAGTGCCATCAAGGAAATCAAGGCTCCTTTCGTGTTTGATGTGGAACAGGTATTTGCTCTGCACACAATGCAGCAGAATCGGGCCTCGTCTCTCGGCGAGGGGGAAGTCTCATGGTTTTTCTCGAGTTGCGGCGGGAACCTGGGGTATATTCTCGAGTTACGACGGGGATGGCCCTTCAAAACACATGTTTCTTCAGCGACGTCATGACTCCTGCCTAGTTGCGAGGTACACCTCGGGATTCTCCTCGAAGCCAGAAAGGGCGATAGGAAGACCTCTCTAAGTGAGGTGGCAGACCAAGGGTACCTTTCCTGTTGCCACTGGGATCCTGGGATTCCTGTCAATTTTCCAAATGAGTCAGGCATCATCTCCTTTTGAATCATTGAACTGCCCGTTCCTCTCGAGTTGGCAAAGGGATGTGAGGCCCCCTATAGAGATGGGGCAGGGAGCTAGGGCTTTCTCTACGGTCTCCCCAGGGGATTCAGACATCCCTTCATCTTGTGAGATGAAAACCAGCTTGCATTCAAGTCACTGCAGGGAATTCCGGCCTTATTTCGAGGCAGGGCATCTCGGTGTCGATTCCATTTCAGGCCGCAAATTCAGAGTCCCTCTCACATATGTATAGCTGAGAGAAGCCTCGTCTTGTGGTGCTTGTGGAAAGTTGGCATTCCTCTTGATTTGAAGCCAGGAAATGAGCTCTCATCTCGAGAAGATTTGGGGTACATGGAGCTCATTCGTATTGCTGCAGTGACTTCAGGATCCCTCTAGACTTCAGACAGTGTTCTTGGGGTTTCTCTGGAGTGCCATCAAGGAAATCAAGTCTCCTTTCGTGTTTGATGTGGAACATGCAATTGCTCTGCACACAATGCAGGGGAATCGGGCCTCATCTTGCAGCGAGGGGGAAGTCTCATGGTTTTTCTCGAGTTGCGGCGGGAACCTGAGGTATATTCTCGAGTTACGACGGGTATGGCCCTTCCAAACAGGTGTTTGTTGAGCGACGTCAGGACTCCTGCCTAGTTGGAGGGACAACTCGGGATTCTCCTCGAGGCTTGAAAAGGAATTATGACCATCTCTCAAGGTGAGGCAGCAGACCTAGGGTCCCTTTCCTGTTGCCACTTGAATCATGGGATTCCTGTCAAATATCAAGAGGAGTCAGGCATTGTCTCATTTTGAATCACTGAACTCCGTGTTCCTATCAAGTTGTCAAAGGGATGTGAAGCCTCTTGTCGAGATGGGGCGGGGAGCTGGGGCTTTTTCTATGGTCTCCCCAGGGGACTCGGACATCTCTTCATCTTGTGAGATGAAAATCAGCTTGCATTCGAGTCACTGCAGGGAATTCTGGCCTTATTTCAAGGCAGGGCATCTCGGTGTCCATTCCATTTGAGGCCGCATATTCAGGGTCCATATCACGTACGTATAGCTGAGAGAAGCCTCCTCTTGTGGTGCTTGTGGAAAGTTGGCATTCCTCTTCATTTGAAGCCAGGAAATCAGCTGTCATCTCGAGATTTTTTTGGGGTACATGGAGCTCTTTCGTGTTGCTGCAGTGACCTCAGGATCCCTCTAGACTTGAGACAGTGTTCTTGGGGTTTCTCTGGAGTGCCATCAAGGAAATCAAGGCTCCTTTCGTGTTTGATGTGGAACACGGAATTGCTCTGCACCCAATGAAGGGGAATCGGGCCTCATCTCGCGGCGAGGGGAAGTCTCATGGTTTTTCTCCAGTTGCAGTGGGAACCTGGGGTATATTCTCGAGTTACGACGGGGATGGCCTTTCAAAACTCGTGTTTCTTCAGCCACGTCAGGACTCCTGTCTAGTTTCTAGGGACACCTCAGGATTCTCCTCGAGGATTGGCAGGACAATAGGGACGCCTCTACATGTGAGGCGGGAGACCCAGTGTCCCATTCCACTTGCCACAGTAATATTGGGATTCCTATCAATTTTCAAGAGGAGTCAGGCATCGTCTCCTTTGGAAGCATTGATCTCCGCATACCTCTCAAGTTTTCAAATAATGTGAGGCCTCCGGTCGAAATGAGGCAGTGAACTAGGTCTTTCTCTAGGGTCTCCACAGGGGATTCAGACATCCCTTCATCTTGGGAGATGCAAGACGAGCCTGCATTCAAGTCACTGCAGGGATATCCGGCCTTATTTCGAGTCAGGGCA